>NC_084754.1:14148444-14448444 GCF_033978785.1 Entelurus aequoreus | reverse complement strand
TTAAATCGTTGAATTTCAATAATTTTGGTTCAATAAATAAATAGATTGTATGTACTCTATTTCCAACATGATGTATTATTCTGACTGATATTTTTTGCAACACGATTAGTATATGAAGTGTACTTTTGTAGTTATTTCCCCATATTTCTGCACAATAACTCAGATATGGTAACACTAGCGAGCAGTAGAGAATATGGAGTGATTTTTGGTCCAGAACATATTTAGCTTTATTCATTATTGACGTATTTCTTGCCACTTTATGTTGTATATTTTTATGTGAGATTTTCAGTTCAGTTTATCATCTTGTAGTACACCCCCAATTTTTTTTTTTTACTCTTTCAATGTCCGTCTATTTGTATTTGTGTTTTACATTCTCTGCTTCTGTTACCTAATAGCATTATTTTAGTTTTACTGAGATTCAAAGATAGTCTGTTTTTGTCAAACCATTTATTGAATGTACTCATGTATTATTATTTGTATTAGCTTCTGTGTGTTCTCTCCTGAACAAAATGCATTCGTGTCGTCTGCAAATAATACTAACTTTAACTTCTTTGTAACTTTACAAATGTCATTCATATAGAGGTTGAACATGTTTCGTCCCAGTATTGATCCCTGAGGTATGCTGCAAGATAAATTTAGCACCGTAGTCGTGTGTTCACCTAGCTTTACATATTGCTTCCTGTTGGTTAAGTAGCTTCTTACCCAGTTCAAGACCAACCCTCTGATTCTATACCATTGTACTTCGTTTATTAAGATATTATGATTAATTGTGTCAAATGCTTTTGTTAAATCCATAAACACTGCCGCTGTGCACTGTTTACCATCTATTGCATTGGCAATCTCTTCCGTCATTTTGATTAAGGCCATTGATGTTGAAATGTTGGCTCTGTACCTGTATTGGCTGTCTGTAAGTGTTAATTTGTTATTCATGAATTTGTCCAACCTGTTGTTGAATTTAAGAAAATAGTGGAAGCAAGTAAACAGGTTTATATTTTGTAAACTGGTGTCTGTTTCCAGTCTTGTAAATCTGTACAACTTTTGCTATTTTCATTTTGTTTGGGAATTTTCCTGTTTAAAATGATAGGTTACTGATATATCTTAAAAGTTCTGAAACGTCTTCAATAAGCTTTTCTATTGTTTCCATGTCAATTTCGTTACAATCAGTTGACGTCTTGGATTTACATTTATTCACAATTTTGATTATTTCCTTTTCTGTCACATATGCGAAGAACATCAAATTTTTATTTCTGTCAGTCATATCATTCAAGTCCTCAACTGACCCGGGATCTGTAATCCTTTCCTCTAAATTTGGTCCAATATTTACGGATTAGTTACTAAAGCTTTCAACTACTTTGTTCATATTCTCCTTTTTTACGTGTCCGTCTGAGAAGTATCTTAGTACCTTCTTAGCATCATTTTTACGGGCGCGGCGCCGCTGCTGCCCACTGCTCCCCAAGGGGATGGGACAAATGCAGAGGACAAATTTCACCACATCTAGTGTGTGTGTGATAATCATTGGTACTTTAATCTTTAATCTTAATTATTGCTATTTAGGATGCGCCATGTTGTTCTCATGTTGTTTCTGTCGAATAATTTACTTTAATATTCTCTCCTACATGTTCGTAATATGCTGGTTAGCTTATTCTTGTACATTTTGTACTTATTTTCTGCCTCTGTAGATCTTTGTGGTATAAATGTTCTATAAATGTATTCTTCTTGTTACAATGATTTTTCAGTTCCTTTATCATCCATGGTGGATTGTTCTTATTTTGCATCGTACTAAGTTGTTTCCATGGACAAGGTGTGTCATAAAGCATCATGAGAGCATCATTACAGTGTGAGTTTATTGATGTGCCTGTGTAAAAAGAAAATATATTTCATTACAACTGAAGTTCGTTTATAATGATTTGTCAGGACAATCAAGACACTACTTCAAACGTACGGATACTTTTTGGTTTTTGGTTGGTGATTATGATTGTATGATTTGATGTAAAGCATCTTTCTGTACCATAAACAGTGCTCAATAAATGAATAGTAGTGGTAGTTCAATGTGCACACTGCGCACATCTGTCCTTTCCAAGATGCTACTTGAATTCTAATTTCTAAATTTTTGTATTCAGACCAAAAGTAATTCAAATATAGTCAAATTGTCACTACCATAAAACCTTTAGTAACTGTACTGGCACTTTGAGTAGAGTTCCACATTTATGATGATGTATGTGTCATAATCTCATATGACAGTTACTGTGTTGTAATTTTCCTAATAAAAAGGTGTTGTTGTTTTTTTACCTTCACTTTGCCTGTTGTCTCTGCATTCTGTAGTTCTGACCAACAACGGTCAACACAGAACGTAACAGTATGTGTATTCTAAGTCACAGTAAAACTGAACCAATAATGTACCAGTAATGTAGCTTTGACAAAAAGTGACGTGGTAGGAAATTACACGAGGTGAGGTAAGTAATGTTGACCTCTTGTAATTTTCAGCAAAACACTATTGTGCTGAGCAGCCAGGACGCAGAGTCTACCACTAGCCTATACAACATCATAAATTCCAAAGTTGGATCATGTGTTTCCTCTTTGCCCTCAAAGGTAGGCCACATCCTTCTGTGCTGACATTGTAAACAAAAACACATGAAAAGCCAAAGAAAAAGCGAATCACTTTGCGTTGCTGACCACAAATGTAGCATCTTTTTAATTTTAGGATGTCTGACATCATCGTGCAATCTTATGCATGAAAATCCAAATGGCTAATGACTACATGGCTTTGAAGCAGGTGCATAATCACTTCCCCACATGCCCAGTAGTGAATACTGGAGTTCTCACAAAGGACAGGCTGCTAATTTGAGACCAGAGCCGCCACTCCTCAAACGCAGACCACATGCTGTGTGTAGGTCATTAGGCATAAAGAAGCGCACGTAAAATATCAAATAGTGCTTCATATTCAATTTTACCACAAATGTATTCCTAGCCCCTTCCTGCTCTGATAAGAAATAAATTGCAAATTGGGAGGCAATTGTACTGCCATGCTCTGTTTGTGGTTGTCAGCTTGGTTTTTGTTTCCGGTGTGCTCGGTTGTGTCCTGAGTTGCACCTGTGTTGTTTCCTCCAATCAACTGTCGCCTTCCTCTTGTGTCAAGTCCAGGTCTATACAGTTGTCTGATTAGTCTTTCATATGTTCTTTGTGGTGAGTATTTACTTCCAGCTAGTGCTTATAGGGTTTCATTTTGCTATATGTGCTATGGACAGTTTATCCTGTTGTATGATTCAGATGATATTAAAGTGTAGAACATAAACAGTTGCATGCAGTACATTGTTAGAATATTGTTGCAAATATGCATTTAAATACACTATACAGTTTCAACCTGAAACTGTATTAAGCTGCCTGTGTTAATGGGCCACCTGAACTGTCAAGCTGAACCTCCAGCAAGGATTCTTCTTCTTGTGAAAACATCAGAAAACTGTTATGGATATCTCTAATCAATGCACAGGACTTTACTCTCTGTCTCCTAAGCTCAAAAGTAATATTAATAAATAATTACACGTCCTATAGTGTTATTAGGTACACAACTTCCTCTTATCAACCGATGGCTCCACCAAGGCACCTCTTGATGGCCTTGTTGTGCCAAGCCACCTGGACTAGTATTCCTTGGACATGCCCCTCCTTTGGCAGACTCCCTTGACCGTGTGTTTATCTGAACCAGATGGACTTTTATTTCATGGACTATAGGAAGAACGAATAAGACCAACGCTTTTATTTTTATCTATGACCTGTTTTGGACTTGTTAAATCTATGTATAACAACATACGGAACAACATAAGTGGGAATGCCTTGTGGTAGTCACACAACAAATACATTTAGCCAAAAAGTGTTTTATTACTGTATTTCAAGCATTTCACAGGCCACATAAAAAAATGTGGTTGACCACATAAAATTAGATGGCGGGCCACATAAATGACATGACAGACCACAAGAATGATGTGGTGGGCTACATATAATGCCATAGTGCAGACCTGGGCATTCTGCGGCCCGCGGGCCACATCCGGCCCTTTGCGCGTCCCGGTCCGGCCCGCGTGAGGCCAATCATAAATGACAAAATAAATAAGTATCAATGTGGAGTGTGCAATACAACGGTGCTGCTTTTGTTTTGAAAAGCGTTATTTGTATTACTTCCGTGTGGACGTATGCACATGCGTGCTTGTGAGTGAATGTGAACAGCTGCAATCACAAATTACAAAATAAAGTTGAAAAAACATCTATGTCGTGCGCGCAATACAACTGTGCTGCTTTTATTTTGAAAAGTGTTATTTATGGGCGTATGTCCGGGTGTAACCTGTGAGTGAAGGTGCACAGGGACAAGTGATGCACGGTTTACACCCGAGACGCTAAAAAGAGAAAAGTTGATGACGAATGGCGTGTTTTCAACAAGACATGGACTGCCAAGCAACCTTCCCTCTAAGGTGCGCAATTGCGCACTGCTCAAGCGTCCTCTGCGCACAGCAAATATATGCCGCGCACCAAATCAAACCCATCTGAATTCTAAACAAAATAAACACATTTATTCTGTGTAATTTTGCAATGCAACTTTGAGTGACAGTGACAACAAGCGGCCCTAACGGTGTTCGTCAACACCGCTCAATTGAACACCGTTCAATTATTGTAACATCTATCGAGATGCTTCGAGGCCAGGAATTATATCGATCACTTTATTGAGCAAAACTGTTTATATTCGGCCATAACCACACCAAAAACATGAGTAAAACACTCCTATCTCGAAAAACTAGTCATTTTCTGCCGTACAAACCAGGCCAAAACCAATGTGTCATCTGTCACCAACACGCATACCACTAAACCACTGGTGCGGTTATGGCCACACAAAAAGTCGGACAACTAAAACACCACACAAAGTTACACTATGACTCCTCAGTCTTACGTGTGCTTATTTTACTGTCATTTATTATTAATGTTAATTTATTTATATTAATCATGGAATGCTGTTACTAGAGAAAGTTACAGGTATGCACACTTCATCCTATGCTTACATTTCATTGTGCAACATGAGGATGTTTAAGGGGAACTAAATGTCATCTCTGAAAGGGGTACAAATGATTTCCAAAGCAGTGCTTTTGGTATAAAGTTAAGTTAGGTTAAATGAAAGTATTATTATTATTATTAATTATTATTATTATTATTATTATTATTATTATTATTATTATTATTAATATTACGGTATACATCAAAAATAATATTGAGCAAAATTTAATTGAAATATTGTCGATGTGGCCCTCCAGCAGTGCTGGGGTTGCTCATGCGGCCCCCGGTAAAAATTAATTGCCCACCCCTGCCATAGTGGGTCAAATAAATGATTTGTCAGGACGTATCTGGCCCTCAGGCCTTGAGTGATACCTAAGAATGGGTACCGAATCCAGCACTTTTTTTTGGCACCGACCAAATCCCGCTGGTCCTACCGGGCACGCAGTCACGTAAAATTCAACAATGCCATGTAACGGTACCTGGGTTGCGCGTGATGTCACACTTCGGCACTTGGCGATCACGCCAGCAGCACTGAGAGTGGACCCAGCTAAAGTACCTCTAGGCAATTGACTCAAAAATGCTCCAACGTTAGTAAAGTATGGCTCCACTTTTCCAAAAATGAGCTAGTTTGATGCTAATATACATTGGCTTTGCTATTGACATGCTACTGATTTGCATTAGCGGATTTTAATCGGGGATTTCAACACCTCCAAATTTGTTTATGAAAACTACAACTAAGATGCATGTTACAATCAAACAGCTGGTGCATATCTAGTACAATACTTACAGTATTAACACTTTTTAGGGTGCAACAAAAGACTAGATTCAGCAGAGACTAAACTGACCAGCCAACACACCATAAACTACACACTACTGCCATCTAACGTCTTGGACTTGCAACTGTAATTGCAACTTAGTGTCATACTTGAAAATGAGACTCAGATAATGTGACAATAAAACCAGATATAACAACTAGACAGCAGTTATCATAATCAGCTCATTTTAAATTTTGCAAAAAAGTTATATTTTATTATCAAAAACATGAAAATATTTATAAACACACACATTGAATATGGTATCGATTCCCAGGTACCGGGAATGGTAACCGTATCGTTTTAAATGTGAACGGTACCCATCCCCAGTGATACCTGTGATCTAATCCCCCGTACATAAACCAGTTGAGTCCTCCCGTCTGTGTTCAAAATCACAGTAAAAGTTGAATTAGATAGTTTTATACATTTTTGTTTTCCATCCATCTATTTTCTACCGCTTGTCCCTTTCGGGGTCGCGGTGGGTGCTGGAACCTATCTCATCTGCACGCGGGCGGAAGAGAGGTACACGCTGGACAAGTCGCCACCTCATCGCAGGGCCAACAAAGATAGACAGACAACATTCACACTCACATTCACACACTAGGGACCATTTAGTGTTGCCAATCAAACTATCCCCAGGTGCATGTTTTTAAAGGGTGGGAGGAAGCTGGAGTACCCAGAGGGAACCCACACAGTCACGGGGAGAACATGCAAACTCCACACAGAAAGACCCAGGACCTTCGTAGTGTGCCACTGTGCTGTCCGAAAAAAATGTTTGTTTTCATTGTGTTATAATATTTAATTTGCACAAACAAAAGTATTTATTGAACTTTTTTTTTTACCATGAATTGATACAAAACATGCATCAAGTAAAATTCAAGTTTGATTTAATAAAGTATAATAACCATTTCACACAAAAAAAGTGTCAGGATTTTTTTTAATGGGGGCACCAAATAAAATGTAGCCTGGGACGGCCCTGTTTGAGACCCACATGCAGGGCTGACTCGTCGTCATGAGAACATATGTTTGTGTATTTAGGGGCCAACACTTACCGATGAAGAGGATGGGGAACGTGATGAAGAGGAGGAAGACGTGCGGCCCCACGTTGAGTGCGTCCAGGAAGCAGCCATTGTTCAGGACGCCCCCGTCCACGTTGTAGGCGGCTGAGTTATTCTCGCTCCCACAGAACGCCAAGGACATGGTGGAACTGGAACTCTGCAGGGAGCCAGCGCGAGGAAGGGGGAGGAGGGTGAGGAAGATTGGGGGGGAGTATCAGAGACAAGAGACGGACAGATTTGAAAAAAGCAGCATGGTGTCTGTGAAGGAAACACTGACAGCCTCTTCAGCGGATCCTGACTATTCCCTCCCTCTCAAATCCAGCTCGCATAAATGTGGAACCGGTGACAAAGTGGGGGGAGATCCAATGTAATCCAGTAGATCCTAGTCCTCCTCTCCAGTCTAAGGGGTCATGATGGTGAGGAACATCCGCATCCTGTCTACATGCGACTGCACACATCCTTTGTAAAAGTCAGCCTTCAGTCTTCGCTTTACTGGAATGCGTTGACACTCTCACATGGCTCACACACTAAAAAACACACACACACACACACTCTCTCTCTCTCACACACACATGGAGCGCGGCGGCAGCATTCTGCAGTGCACCTGCTATTCCTGTCTCTTTGCAGACCGTGCACTGCGACCTTGGGAGAGACGGCGGCAGGAGGGGCTGGACGAGCGCGCCGGGAAAAGGTATAGGAGGGTGAGAATGAGGGGGAGGGAGTATGGAGAGAGAGAATAGGGATGGCAGGGTGGGGGGTGTTCGGGGGGGGGGGGGGGTTATTGATGTGAAGAGCAAACGCAAGAAAATCCTGAAATATAAATCTCACCCCAATTTTAGGAGTTACATAACTGCACCCGCCATTCATTCATTGACTGTCTCACATTTACACTAAAGATCGGCAGTCAATAAAATGTTCAACATGAATGGCAAGAATGTTCAGCCAATGGCTGAGCTCCTGTTTTGCAGTGTCAGCAATAATCCAAACAGGACACACAGATGGCTTTTTTTTTTCTTTTTTTTTTACTCACAATAATGTGTTTTTATAACGCAAGTATAAGGTGAGATAATAAGCAGCTCACATGAGTGCTTTGTAACATAAACTGTTAAATTGATTTGTGTATTTGACTGAAATAAAATGCAAAACCTTTCACAAACAGTACATGCCAAATAGTTGTACACACCTTCTCATTCAATGGGTTTTCTTTATTTTCATGACTGTTTACATCAGGGGTGTCAAACTAATTTTAGATCGAGGGCCACATGGAGAAAAATCTACTCCCAAGTGGGCCGGACTAGTAAAATCATGTCACGATAACTTAAAAATAAAGACAACTTCAGATTGTTTTCTTTGTTTAAAAATAGAACAAGCACATTCTGAAAATGCAGAAATCATAAAGTTGTTTTTTTTTTTTTACACTTACATGTGAAGTCAAGTGAATTATATTTATATAGCGCTTTTCTCTAGTGACTCAAAGTGCTTTTGCATAGTGAAACCCAATATCTAAGTTACATTTAAACCAGTGTGGGTGGCACTGGGAGCAGGTGGGTAAAGTGTCTTGCCCAAGGACACAACGGCAGTGACTAGGATGGCGGAAGCGGGAATCAAACCTGGAACCCTCAAGTTGCTGGCACGGCCACTCTACCAACCGAGCTATGCTGCCCCACCATGTTGCGGTTAATAGTATTCTATCTGTACTTGTCGTTATTTATACTTTCTGAATAAATTATGTGATAATGTTCATCAGTCAACTCATTGGTGTTAGTTGTCAATCTATCAAAATAAGAAAATATCAAAATCAAATTACATGATGTTATTTATGTAGTTTTCTCCTTTTCCTCGACTGGTGCACTAACATCATGTGGTTTATTTATTTTATTACATGTGTAGCATCATCTACAAAGATACAAAGAATTGCTATTGTGACATCTAGTGGACACATTTATTAATATCAACAATAAAGGATACATTGTCCTCAAATCCGTGACATATTTTGTTATAGCTTCTTCTCTGCAGTTTTGTACTTTAACTTCAATAACTTCAATGTTTTCATATTACTTTCTTTTTCTTTGGGAATAAAGATATTCACTAGCAATGAAAAGGCAGGGTTGTTCATCTTTGTGAAATCGTTTATAAAATATACTATTATTATTACGATTATTTCACTACATTGGTTATTTTCCAACATTAAGCCCATTTCCAGTAATGTAATTCGCCTGAGCAAATATGTACACAAGGTGGCCCACATGACATTTGTACAATAAAAATACATTAAAAAAAATAGTGTTTTTAATCATATTATTCACACTTTTGACTTTGGATTAATCAGGATTAAGCAGAGGTTTTTACTTAATTTGAGGTTATTACTTAATTTGAGGTTATTACTTAATTTGAATTAACTTAAAAAGAGCTCAATATTTCAACACAAATGTAATGTTATCAGAATGTCATCGAGGAAAAATGTTCAATGTTTTACTTGAATACAGGTCATTTGTTTAACTCAAAACTTGCTGACAGTTTTATTTAATGTACTTTTGGGTTTATTTTGAAGTGAAATTTGCCAGTGAGCACAACTCTCGGAGTCTCCTCACTCATCTTTGCACTGATCTTTGCACTGACTTATGCTATGACCACTGACCGTATAACAACCTGCTCCACCTCTCAGGCAACCATCCGTGGTTAAGGTAAAGGACACAAAATAAATTGCATAATTAACCAGTATATATACATGATAAATACGGTAATTATTGTGATTAACCATATAAGTTAACTCCTTATTTTTGACAACTAAGAAAAACACAATTGAAAAACTTAACAAAAACGGCACAATGTAACGAGAAAAGGCCAACATACTGACACTTAATCACTAATAATAACTCAAAGCCTTGTCTATAAATATATATACAGTATGGGGTACTTTAATTTTTATTCGGTCAGATCAGGGGTCGACAACCCAAAATGTTGAAAGAGCCATATTGAACCAAAAATACAAAAGAAACATCTGTCTGGAGCCGCAAAAAATTAAAAGCCTTGAATTAGTGTTATAATGAAGGCAACACATGATGTAAGTGTCTATATTAGCTATGTTAGACTACTATCAAAAGCTGACGCAAATCTTCGTTGACAGAAATGTTGTATTTTAATTTTTATTGTACAAATTTTTGCGACTTTGGAAATCATTAGTAAAATGAAGGCTTCTCACAGGATGAGATAACTTCTGGAAATTACTGGCTCAGAATGGACAAAGGTATAGATGTGTGTGTCCAAGTTAAAGGAAACGAGAGGCTGTCTTCTTCTAGATTTATAACAATCTATGCAAGCTGGGTAACATTTGCTGTTGTTTGGAACAACATGGCACACAAAAAACTATGAGAAATGCAGCCAATATTACATACAGATAATGTGTCATGAGACATGCGAATACAAATTAAATACACAGAGGCAATAAGTAAAGGAAATTAAATGAGGTCAAACATACCTACGAACGAGGCATAATGATGCAATATGTACATACAGCTAGCCTAAATAGCATGTTAGCATCGATTAGCTTGCAGTCATGCACTGACCAAATATGCCTGATTAACACTCCAACAAGTCACTAACATCAACAAAGCTCACCTTTGCGCATTCACGCACAGTATAAAACGTTTGGTGGACAAAATGAGACAAATGGAGTGGCATAAAACGCGTCTTTCTGTGGCAGCATCGGAGAAAGTTGTACATGTAAACAAACTACGATGAGTTCAAGGATCGCTGAAATTAGTAGGAAAACACGGTGGTTGCCAAATACTCTCTTTTTCGGATTATAAGTCGCAGTTTTTTTCATAGTTTGGCCGTGGGTGCGGTTTATACTCCGGAGCGATTTATGTGGAAAATGATTAACACATTACCGTAAAATATCAAATAATATTATTTATCTAATTCACAGAAGAGACAAAGCACAATGTCAGCAATCGTCACACACACGTCAACCAATAAGAATTCGGCGGGGGAGGGTCATGGCAGAAGTGCACTGTGGATCATGGGATGCTAACTGCTATATGCTACATGCTACTGCCGTAGCTATTAAAGTTAATAATTTCTACATTGGTGGTAACTTATAAAAACTGAACAAAAATGGCACCGAAAAGGAAATCATATACTGCAGATTACAAGCTGGACGTAGTGAAATATGCAGCAGAAAACCGCAATCGAGCAGCAGAAAGAAAGGATGCTAGCGGCGCATACCAGGAGCGACAACGAGGAAGAAGATTTCATGGGATTTAGCGATCAGGAGTGACAGATTGTTTGGTAAACGTATAGCATGTTCTATATGTTATAGTTATTTGAATGACTCTTACCATAATATGTTACGTTAACATACCAGGCACGTTCTCAGTTGGTTATTTATGCGTCATATAACGTACACTTATTCAGCCTGTTGTTCACTATTCTTTATTTATTTTAAATTGCCTTTCAAATGTCTATTCTTGGTGTTGGATTTTATCAAATAAATTTCCCCCAAAAATGCGACTTATACTCGAGTGCGACGTATTTATGTTTTTTTCCTTCTTTGTTATGCATTTTCGGCCGGTGCGACGTATACTCCGGAGCGATTTATAATCCGAAAAATACGGTAATATAAACAGTGGGATTTCTAAAAATTAGGGAGGTTTGTGTCATGTTTGTCCTCCTACAGAAACCATATTAAAACCAAAAATATTTTTTCCATTTTCACACATCTCTGAAAGAGGTCCAGGGAGCCACTAGGGCGGCACTAAAGAGCCGCATGCGGCTCGAGAGCCGCAGGTTGCCGACCCCCTGGTCAGATGAAGAGTCGCAGGAAACCAAATATATTTTTCTATTGTGAAACCAATTACCGGTGATCCATTTTAGACCCCCAAAAACATTGTCATAAAACACACGTTATGGAAAATAATTTATATTTTATGACGGAAAATACATATAAATGCTAAATCAAATGGACAAATTAACATTTTACATTTTACCTAAATGTTAAAAACTCTTGTGAGCGAAGACTGTGATGCGTGGAGAGAGAGGAGAGGATAGACAGCAACTTTATTCTTTGCAACAAGTTATTCTTGAATTCAATAATGTTTTTTACTTTTTTTATCAAAGTGCTGTAATTCGCAACTTCCTTATGCCCCATGTTGGCTTTTTTTTGGTGGTCGTACTCTATAAAAAATAAGCCCAGGGACAGCATGAGTCACCAACGCATAACATTCTTTGTTTGGGCACTCTACGATCAACTGTGGCTGAGAAGGGTCACAACAAATACCAACGCCATAACACAGGGATTCTCAAACTGAGGCACATGTACCATTAGTGGTACAGCGGGCTCCATCCAGTGGTACGCCAAATAACTTTCTGATGTGGTACTTGGTGAAAAAAGTTTGATAACCACCGCCATAACACAACAACCTTAGACCACCTTTCAGCAATAATACCATTGCGAAACGCACAACAAATGCAATTTGTGTTTGTTTTTGCAAGTATTTTAAACTTCCTCTGCCCCCGTGCTATTCCGCAAAATAAGCGCCCAAACGGACTATAGCTTGGCCCAAATCATACGAAAACCACTGTACCGCTTTTCTTCTACTTTAAAACATTGTTCTTGCAACAATTTTAATACACATACTTCCACAATGTATTTTGATGTATTTTAAGGATGCATTATCTCTTCCTAACGCAACAAAAGCACCAGATTGACATCTTATAAGGGGAATAACACAACACATCTTTTTGGGAGGGGGATGACATGAAAAACATTCTTAATTAAGATGAGAGTAAGTGCAGCTCTAATCTGACTTGTAATATTAGTTATCTCATTTTGGATTCAATTAAAGTGCAGATAGAGGTAATTTGAATTGAATTATGCTGGTGGCCTTCATCACAGATAAGCAATAATCCGCTATGAAATTGCATGGAAACGGTGCAGAGGAACAGACAAAGGGGCAGAAACACTGACTGAAACACACAAACGAATGCGTGCACACACACGCAAACACACAACTAAGTAAATAACAGCGTATACTGGATGGTGAAACTTGCCCAACAAATGTGAGAGGTGAAAACATTCGCTCAAACTTCATTTGGGAGAAATTATCTCCATCTTTGTGACAATTTTCACTAACTCAGCACTAGGGTTGTACGGTATACCGGTATTAGTATAGTACTGCGATACTAATGAATCATATTCGGTACTATACCGCCTCTGAAAAGTACCCATCGCCCACCCCTTCGCCCCCCGTCGTCACGTTGTGACATTGCTGGTTTACGAGCAGACGAGCATGTTCAGCAGCACACAATCACGGAGTACTTACAAGCAGACACAGTGTGTCGACAGAAAAAGGAGAACGGACGCGTTTTGGCTTAAAAACTAAAAAATAAAGGTGAAGCTATAACACTGAAACGCCCTCAGGAAGAGGTGCTTTAAGACATGGCTTGCTAATAGTGGCTAAAGTCCTGCCGCAATCAGCAGTGTTTTAGCTACTTCCAAGTCACTAATCCTCGCCTCCATGGCGACAAATTGTGTTGTTCCGTACTGTGGAAAATAAGTTGAGCCAACATATGACGTGCTGCTAACTATACTTTTATTTACGATTCTTGGGAATAACCGTTCACATCTCTGGCAACGATTAACAGGAAGTCCCATTTCCATCCATTTTCTACCGCTTATCCCTTTTTGGGGTCGCTGGGGGGTGCTGTAGCCTATCTCAGCTGCAATCGGGCAGAAGGCGGGGTACAGCCTGGACAAGTCGCCACCTCATCGCAGGAAGTCCCATGTCAAATGTGCCAATCCCATTTATTTACACTTCAGGGACCGATCGGAGATCGTATAACCTAAGAATATTACACCCCCCTTCTTTTAAGAAAAATATAGTTTCTTACAAGTATCATCCCTGCAGGACGAGGAATAGCTAAACATGCTTCACTACACACCGTAGCTCACTGGCGTCATGAGAAAAATGTAAACAAACACCATTGGTGGATCTACACCTGACATCCACTGTAATGATACCAAGTACAGGAACGTATCTAGTCGATACTACTATGATTATATCGATATTTTTTATCGTCACAAAATCTTTTCTCCTTTTTAAAAAAAAAAATTACTCATTATGTTTATAAACTCAGGAAATATGACCAATGTATGATCCTGTAACTACTTGGTATCGGATCGATACCTAAATTTATGGTATCATCCAAAACGAATGTAAAGTGTCCAAACAACAGAAGAACAAGTGATTCTTCCATTTTAACAGAAGTGTAGATAGAATACGTGTTGAAATAGAAAGTAAGCAGATATTAACAGTAAATGAACAAGTGGATTAATAATACATTTTTACAGCTTGTCCTTAATAATTTTGACAAAATGGTAGAATGATAAATGACACAATATGTTACTGCATACGTCAGCAGACTAATTAGCAGCCTTTGTTTGTTTATTTACTACTAAAAGACAAGTTGTCTAGTATATGTTCACTATTTTATTTAAGGACAAACTTGCAATAAGAAACATATGCTTAATGTACCCTAAGATTTTTTTGTTAAAATAAAGACAATAATGCCATTATTTGTGGTCCCCTTTATTCAGAAAAGTACCAGAACGTACAGAAATAATTTTGGTACAGGTACCAAAATATTGGTATCGGGACAACACTACTCAGCACATATTTCCAAGTGTCTTCTATAGTATAGTGCCTTTGCACACTCTTGCATTTAGGCCAAAATGACAGAGAATTATCTTCATCGTCATCAAATCCGCCTTAATCTGCATACAACTTGTTTGTATGCTTGCATAAAAAGCACATTTTGAGTATAATGCCCACTAATGATAACAACACACACCAATGCAGTGCGGATTAGGCAGCAGGTGGTCTTGCACTTACCGGTTTGTATCGTGAGATCATGGCGGGAGCTCCTCAACGCTGACACATCCGTCACTTCCGAGGGAGAGAAGAGGAATAGTCTCACCAAAGTGCACTCTGTCATGAGCTCGGAGGGCCGGCCGAACGTTGGCCGTGATTCCCCGGGACACGAGCGGCGCCGGACGGCTGGGATGCGCGGAGCTGTCCGTGGTGCTGAAGCTGGGTCATACACTGGGGTGAAGGATGACAAGAAGTCAGAGGGGGGTTGGGGGGGAGGTATTCAACCCAGGCTCACCTTTTGATCCCGCTCATGAACTGGCCAACAAAAGCAGCAAAGCAGGTCGATGCAAATGTGCAAACGGCAGCCACACACAAGTTACGTATGCAGCAAGCGTGGAGATGGTTCCACTGTGGATTATGTAACTGGAAAGTGGGTTGATGATGCACATATTATTACACAGGGGACTGTTTAACCTACTTTTTGAAATGCAATTGCTTATACGACTACATTTTAAGCAAACTAAAATAAATGCAAGACGTGTGAGACTTGCTAGCTGCAGTAAATATGAAGGATTTTTATTCAAGCAGGCATTTGAAAAAGGAGCGCGGTTGCCCCCTGTGGACATACTTCTGCACAACTTTAATACCCTGATTAGAACAAGG
Source organism: Entelurus aequoreus (assembly GCF_033978785.1). Lineage (NCBI taxonomy): Eukaryota > Metazoa > Chordata > Actinopteri > Syngnathiformes > Syngnathidae > Entelurus > Entelurus aequoreus. The sequence continues at coordinate 14,433,009 of NC_084754.1, read as the reverse complement.
CACAGCAGAAGAACACAACATTACAAAACTACTGTGGGGACCAAATTCAATGAAAACTAGGCTACTTTCAAACACATCTCTGAATGTTTCATTTACATCAACAATAAATAATATCTTCATTAACTTTAAATTAATGTTTTTTTTGCCAGAAATTACCCTAATATCGACAGTATTGATACCAAGGGTTCAGTTCAGTTTCAGTTTATGTCAAACATGCATACGATACAATGTAATGCATCACACCATTCCAGGTGTTTCATTACAGCACGTCCGAAAAGGAGTAGGAAGAAGCTGAGCTTATTTAATCCTACCCCTTTTCATACCATAGCAATGTTATCCGATTTCCTTGTTCCCTGTAACAGAACAGTGAACAAATAAATAATATACCATAGTAAGCATACAAATAATAAATACATAAACAATCTTTGTCTCAAAAACATTTTTTAAATAAATAAATAGTACACCCAGTGATGATGCCCATCTCCACTTTGTGCCAACTCGATGTAGCTGCTCCAGATGAGACCCTCCTACTGAAATTGTTGTATTAATCAGCAATGAAGTTTCTGCATTGCACAAGTTGAACTAGCTTATGTAAAAAGTGAGTGGAATGCATTCGCCAGGTCAAACCACAACACAGAGAGGTTGCCTTTTTTCTCCCTGACCTCCCTCACCATGGTAAGGAGGTAGGTTAAACCATGCAAAGAGGGGAGTGGGACCACCAAGTCGATGTTGACATGGTCGAACCTCCTCTCGGGAACAGCAAACTGCTCCAATGGGGCCTTGGTGTGGCGGCGCACTTTTACGCCACAGGTCACACATGAGTCGGCCCAAACCCGCACTTCCTGCTTTTGCCCCCTTCAGATAAACTTCTGGGCCGCCAACCTTGCAGAAGCTTTTCTGCCAGGATGGGAGAGGCTTTGGATCGCTTCAAAATCAGCACACCACCAACCAACAGGAACCAGGGGCCTACGCTGGCCAGTTGAGAGATCGCACCACAACCTGACCCCTGAGTCATCAACCATGACTTCTTCCAGGTGCAGTCCAGTGTCTGAACCCCTGAGGGCCTGAATTTCGCGATCAGAGGCCTGTTTCTGTTCCTGTTTCAGGACGCTCCAGAAAGGGTGTCTATGGCGAACAGCAGCCAGCTCTTTGTGTCCGCACTCACTGCAGCTACGCCTTGGCGTTTCCTGCCACATTGTAGCTGCAGGGAGAGCGGCACCTCTTAGCCTTGGCACCAAAACATGCGTTGAAGTAGCACAACCTGTGGGACATTAACACTTAGTCTTTTTAATCAGTAACAGAGCAGTATATCGCAGTGGCCTCTTAGTACCACAACCACAACACAGGACATCTGTCCCTCAGCAAAAACTGTCCCACCGGAACTCTCTAACCCTAAGAAAAGTTCTGTGGCTGAATTACGTAAACTCATTACCATACATACATGTACTGTATATACACATATACATGTGTGTATATATACACACACACATCATACAATACATATTTATTTATACAATTCTGAAATAAGTGTAGTGATAAATATATTAAATATGTAAATAAAAAAGTATCTAAATAAATTTGTTACCGAAATCACGTTTTTTTTTATTGTTATTTATAGTATCTCTATGTACAGTCTCATTCAGAGTGCTTGTCTGCTCAGGTTTACAAAGTTGTTTTTAAACGTAATCGACGATAGCAATTATTTACGTCTGCATACTAATTTCTTACTAAATTGAAGAGGGAGGTTTGCCAAACATGTAAAAATACAGCACAACCTGCCATTAGGCCCAATTTTTGCGGGTAATAGCCAATATCTTTCATATAGATGCGCGCGCGCGCACACGTAAAAACGCATTTACAAATACACAATGTACGACCTTCTTTTGCCACACATCAGAGCGCTGGTTGTAACGTAAAAACAATAACTTGTACCAAAAAAAAAGAATAGAGGATTTACATGATGAGGAAATTAACAGATACTTCAGTTTGCGTTGATTTAAGCAAGATATAACCAACAGACTAAACAATAACATAACTATCTGAACTCCCCTGTCTCCCACATTAGATATATGAAGTATAAACAATAAAACATTGAATCCTAAAAGTATGTGAACGTTCGTCTCCTACCTTGTTTACTTTGCGTTTGGACTATTGGGTATTTAGAATTGAACCTTAGATACACTGCAGGTAAAAGTTTGGACACTCCTGCTTTAGATTCATTGTAGCTTGCAACTATAACGTTGAGGAATGGCCAAAGCAAAGCAGTATATATCCATTGATAATTCCTTTATTACAATTGAGAGAGTGGACTTGACTTAAAATTGGTGACGTCTTTTTCCCACAGACCAATGAAACACATACCCTAGATCCTGTTTCCATATAACGCAGAAGGATTCATGACCATGCCTCACAGCAGTGGAAGGGATTACTGGAGTAAAATGAAATATTGATCAAAGCATCCTTCACAGATAAAGACAAAGAATGCAGTCTATTGACAAGATCTTTTTTCTTAAATTTGCCATGCAAAGTAAGAACCACAGAGAGACCGATGAAAAAGATCAGGAAAGTGTGATGTGGTGTCCTGAGGGAATCTTCAAGATTTTAAAGCTCCTTCTTCTTAATCGGACTGGTTGAAGGAATTAGAAGAATGTTCTGTTGGAGAGAAAAGACAGTTTTTACTGGTAAGGAATATAAGGTAAGCATGTAGACAACCACACAACAATCACAAGCATACGAGTTCAAGCACAACACTTTAAGACAGAAACTTCAGTGCACAGTTGATAATTCTTCACGCAAGACTCCTTGTGCAGAACTTCGCCCTGCAGTGCCACTAAGTGGCAACACATGCTAGAACATGTCACAGTCCAGAGGAACAACATCAATCAGAACAACTGCTGAAGGCTGGCAGGAGTCCTGCGCTGCTTTATGAGCGTCCGTGACCTGATGACACAGGACAATAGCACACAGGCCACATGTGTGTTTATATACACTAGTTGGCAGATATATGACGGAAAGGGTCAATGATCACATTAGCTGTACATGTCTGAATAGCGTGTTTCTATCTCAGGACATCGCCTTCAGGCTGTCTTTCTTTCACAGAAAAACACTATTCTATGTACTCACTGCAGCAGGAATAAATAACACTGCCAGTTTGTATTAAATATACTCTCGTTTTGTTCCTCATGACTGACAGTCACATGTGCTTATGTGGGGGAAAAAAACAAAAAAAACCAATGTCACAGCAAACATCCACTCTGCCGTGCAGACGAGGAAGTTTGAAAAGGGATCCAGTTACCGAGTGCAGAGTTAGGGTTGAAGCAGGTAGCCGTGCCTGTACAGCGTGGCACTGCCTTCAAGCACCTTTCTGTTCACAGTGGGACTGACTGATGCTGATTTAGGGCTGCACACACACGTGCAAACACACAAACTGCAGTCAAATTCTACGCCTGGATCACATACAGTAGATTATTGACAGAAAGACCAACACAGATATTACATAACAATTGTCACTGACGGAATGGAAAATTAATGCTTACACTTCATCCTCATATTCTTTTGGGGGCGACACTGCAATCACAACATCAATCCAGTCCTGAAAGTGAGGACAAAACAATTTAGATCAGGGGTCTCCAACCTTTTTTTCTTCTGAGAGCTACTTTTACAAAAGAAAAAAGGTACTCATTTTTGGAATTGTTTATTTTCATAGCTTATTTCAACCCAAACAAAGGGAATAAGCTTGTTTGTATTTTTAAAAACATGTTGCCATCCACAACTCACAATTTGTATGAAAAAAATCAACAACAAAAAATGTGCATCTTGTATATTAGCATGCTATTCTTTCTAGTGCAGGATTTTTTAAAACACCATTTCAGTTACTGACATAAAGAACAATGCTTGTGTTTTATTTATATGACTGGCGATATGAACATTTGTACTTTAATTAGAAGGCAGATCTCCATTCAAACACTACAGTCTTTTTATTGATGCTGTTTTGTGGTAAATTGTCATTGAATATGGCTGAATTTAACCATTATAAAAAAAAACGTAACTAATTAATTGCCTAACTAACACACAAACAAACTAAACAACCAATCAACAAATGACCTTTAAAACAAACTGATTGACCGTGCATGAGAAAAAAAACAATATGTTAAAAAAAAATTTTAAAAAAATTACCCCTCCAGTATTCCAGGCTCGGGCCAGAGAACTTTGCCCTTCAGTCAGTGTTGCATCGATCAAGATCTTCCCATTAACAGCCATGAGTTCATCTCCATTTACAATACCACCTACAAACACACAGAACATATTTAGCTAACAAACAAGTAGTGATGCACACAGAGACCAATGCAGCCTGCATGAGAATGCACAAAGGGCCTGATCTACTAAAATGTGTGTGTATTAAAACAGGTGCAGACTTGATAGCGCACGCAAAGATGATCTATTTATTATTTAGCGTGTTTGTCTTTATGAATATGCAGAATATATGGTGATTATCAGAAAGTTCACAACACCGGTAGGAGGAAATGCAAATATAAACATTTAGCACTCGCAATTTGATTTATCAAGCCTGAAACTGTTTTTGGGTCGCTGCTTTGCGTCTTCCTCCCTTGCGTCTATATTTCTATAGATTTAGCACGTCTGCAATTTGCATGCAAACTGGCACAGTAACACCCAAATGGCCTCGCTGCATGAGGAGGCGATCGTTGCAATATGGCAGACGATGGAGAGGAAAAATCTGCCGTGATCGACATATTTCTGCCAGAAATAATAAATATCAGACATCATTTATGAGCTGTTGAATGACTTAAGGGCTGTTTTTGGACACAAACAAACACCAAAATGATGTCTGTTGGCATTTTTTTTAATGGCGTTTGTTTTTCATACATACGATTTTTTTAATATATATTTTATTAACATATTTCCTATACAGTATATGAAAAAACCTTCTTGCAATATGCATTTTCTGAAAAGGGTGGTACATATTATAGATGTGTGCTGCATGTTCAACAACATTGCAAAACAGCACAGGTTAGAGAGCATAACATAAATGTGGAGGGAAATAAGTGTCTCCATGGTGGTATAGTACATGCAAAAACCTCATTTAAATATGGCGATCTGCACCACTTTTACTCTTGTTATTAATTGTACGTGTACCGGTAATAACACTCCCACTAACAGTACACACAATTTTATGGTTTGTACATGCTACTTAACACTTGTTGTTTGGATCTTAGAAGATCAGGCCCAAACAGCATAATCCACATGTATGTTGTGTACTGACCATGCTTGTCTGCAGCCCCTCCTTCATACACAGACGACACCACTAACTTCCCCAAAAGTGAGTCGGCACCCCCCTCCAGAGCCAAGTCCAGCTGTCCCACCTCAAGAACAAAAAAGAAACATAAAAAGCATCAGTCACGCTCATCCAAAAATTTAAGTTTCAGGCAGTAAAGCAAGTTGAATTAAAAAAAGTGAACTATTGAAAATACAGTGAATGAATACCTTTCTGATCTTGAGTAATCTTACGTCGCGTCCTGCTATCTGGTCTGATGAAAACTTAGATCACAGAGAAGAAAACGGTAAGAATGGTAAACTTACAGGTGCCAAGATACATAATTGCTTAATTTGTAATGTCTGTTTATTCGCATTCAGCAATGATTTATCAAGCTTTTAACAGAAATTATAATAGTATAAAAAAAGACTGTGGTAATAGCACATTATTATTAATCATAATGAACATTATAACTGTATGACTCTGCAGCCAGCGAGTAAGCAAAGTTTGCAATCGTTGCATATTATACCAAGAGTATGAATACAATCAATGCAATGTTTTATGCAAACGAAGCATACAATACCATTGAGTGGGGATCGAAGTCCTCCAGGTATTTCTGAAAGCCCTAAAAAAATGAATATGCAGTTCGTTTAACACATCAATATGTCAATAAAGAAATACACAAAGAGGACACAAAGCAACGATACATGTGTAAATGTTTTGTGGGCACATTTCCTTTGACAACTCGTGTGTGAATGTTTCAGAACCTCCAGTGCAGAAAAAAAGCTTTTTTTTTTCCTAAATCCAATGAATGCCAGGAAAAAAATGCAGAGGTGTACACACGCACGCACACACACAAGGAATGATTTCTATTCCTATTCATCCCATTATTCCACTGAAGGTCTGAAAAACCCCTCTGTGATGGGCTAAATCAACCATTCTTCTCCCCCAACTGCCTATCAATAATGCAAAGGTTTTACTCTCACCCACGTAGATATTAGACATAAAAGGTTAGAACTAAAGCTGAAAAGAATATTCGTTCTTGTAGAGATGCAGAAACGAGCACCACTTTAGCAACTGATTGCAACCACTCGTAATCATCAATGAGTGGCACGGTATTACCAGGACTCAGTGTTTGCTTCCAATGAGAGGTGCATACTAATAAGGTGATTTTACTTATAAAATATGGCAACACAGAGGAACTGGAAATGAAACACAGCAAACGGCAGTGTATGAATAATCAATCACATCTCTTGACAAGTTAAAAGGGAACTGCACATTTTTGGAATTCTGCCTATAATTTACAATCCTTAAGATAGACAACAACATATGAATTTTTTAATGCATTCTAAATCATAAATAAACATGAATAAAAGTTTGCTTACAATGGAGCCAATGGGAGCGATGGCATCATTAAAAATAAGACTAATCTAAAAGGAGAAGTCCAGCCCCCCGGTCCTTAGCTTTTAGGAAATGTGGCCCTCAAAATAATTTAGTTAAATATCCCTGCCCTATGGCCTTGCTTCCTTTTAATATTCTTGAGTAATTCCCTATGGCAAAGAATCAAAGCTTATACCCAACAACAATAGACGTCAAAGCTTTGACAGACACAGCAGAGCAAAAGTCTACAAAATGAAGGGAAGGTTTATCACGTAGGGTTGGATTACTTGTGGTTTGGTGTTCGATTTAAAAGACGAGTTGAAAGGCACCATCCGCTTCAACATTTCCGGAGGCTGAAACACAGGATCATATTATCGTCTAAATTGAAAAACATAAATACGCTTGGGAAATGTTAAATTTGTGTTGACAGTCATAAAACTGGGTGTGTGCACTACAGGGACAGAAACAGCTTGAAAGTCAATTACAGTACGAGCTACAGGCAACTACTGTATTTTTCGGACTATAAGTTGCAGTTTTTTTCATAGTCTGGCCAGACTATGGGTATTGTTTACATTGTAACCTATATTGGTAAAAAATTGGTACTTGAAAAACGGTGCCAGTGCTTAAACGGTACTAAAAAATTAAAAAAACATACAGTACATGTTTGTGCAAAAAAAAAAAAAAAAAAAGTTATATTCTTATAAAATTTTGCAATATTACAGTTGAACAGACGAGTGATTTAAACACTTAAAAGTATATACAAGTAATACATTCAAAAATATATAAAATCCACTACAAATCACGGCAGCAATACAGAACATAAGATAATGTGTGAAAAACAACTTATGTGTTGTAACATTGATATTCATAATTCCGCTCACCGTTACCGTCATTGGTGCATAATGAGGAGGTGCTGTGTTGTTGTTGTTGCTACTGGCTAGTGGTGTTATGAGGGTTGTTGTTAGCATGTTAAGGTGAAAATAAAATTTAAAAAACAGCATCAGACCTTACTTACAAGACGTCACTTGTAAAATATCACTGCCAGACACTTGCTGCAGGTGGTTGAGTCTCCATTAATTTAGCACTGATATTAAACACTGATAGCTTTTTCTTTTTTCGGTCTGGTTACTACTGTTTATGTTGGTACCAGTGCCATTATGGCACCTTGTGTCAGTCCCCATCCCTAATCATTGCAGCAAATATTGATATTAGTGACCACTATACTTAGTAAAATAAAAACTATTCCAGAATGTAAAATAATTGGCTAATATACAGATGGCTGCTATAGCCAGTTTTGACTGTATATTATTTTCCTGAAGTTGGTGAACCTACTATTACTCAACAGTGATTTTACATTACTGACCCTGTTGATGACTGGCGTTGCTGAGACACATTTAAGTAAGTGCCTTAAAAGGAAGCAATTTAATACCAACACAAGAATAGATTGGTCTCCTGACTAATTTAACAACCATAGATGTATTTTCCATGAAGCAGCTGCAGTGTTGGAACATTTTAATTAAGTACCAGAGCTGACCTTTTCAGCCATTAGCTGTGTCACATGCATGTTTTATAACCCTGTTAATGTGAATCACGTGACTGCAGCGTGTCATTGCATACCAGGCCGTCAGAACGGACAGCAGGTCTGTGTGAATCTGGTCGCAGGCTCTGCGACTGAGGCAGCATTACAGGCTTTGACATGACAGGGACTGTAGGACGCCGATGGTTGGGAGGACTTGGTGCGAGTTGCTATTGGGATATTGTCGTTGTATTTCAATCCAAAGTTACTTTACAACACACCTCAATGTTGTCTAGTGACAGAAAAACTCACCAAGGAAGGAGTGGACATGCGACTGGCATGGGATGTATTTCTCATGACCTGGACCACAACGAAATACAATACAAAACTGAAAGAATGCCTTTGCAGCCACACTCAAAATGTTGTTCAATATCGCAGCATGGATAAAACCATTATGTAATATTCAACAGACTTCAGTCCAATCACTGCACAGCACATGCAATGGATCTGCAAAACAAACTTACAACCAACCAATCAATAACAGCTAACTACATCATCAAAGGATTTCCTGGGGGTGGGCTAAAGGGAAATCCATAACCATGACCATGACGTGTATGTCATGCCATGACTTAACACCCGAGTAAAGCACCAACATGCATTCACAAGCACACTCATGGAAAAGCAGGGTTTCCTGCTGGTCCAACACAGCATGTATTCTCTAACATGAACACCTCTAACCTTAGGACTAGAAGGGTATGACATTTCACTTGTGTTGGACGAGTAGATGCCTCCTCTGGGCAGGTAGCCACCTGTCTCCCACTCACTCCTGCCTCCAGGTGGACTGGCAGGGTGAGGGAGGTGATGATGGCGGTGGTATCCACTAAAGGCGGCAACTCTTTCTTCCGATTGTTGCGGGAGTGGGGGAAGTGGAGGTGGGGGAGGCGGTGGTGGAGGAGGGGGCGGCGGTGGAGGTCTTGGTGTAGGTTGAGGAAATGATGGGGGATGGGTAGACAGAGGTGGATGAGGGGCTTGGGAAGGGTGAAGCCTACGCCCTTTGTTGGTCAATTTAGAAGAGGCAGGTTTGTCAGAGTTGGGTGGGGGCAGTGGATGACGCTGGGGAAATGCTTTGGAAGAATAGTTGGGAATGGTGGGGTTTAGTTTAGGCGAGGGCGGTGGGAGAGGCAAGGGAGGGGGAGGCTGGCTCATAATTGGTTGGGTGGGGGCTAGTCTCTTAAGCGGCCCCTTCAAGCTTTGATCAACCTCATCCAGGTTAAAATCATCGAGGTCAGTGGTGGCCAGGTGCAGACCTCCTGGGAAACGCTTCACCATGGTCTCCGAAGTAGGGGAGAGTGGAGGTGACAGCTTAAGAGTCAAAATGAAACAAAAATAAATCAAGGTTGAATATTTAAGAAATTGTTTGTAGTCTAGTTTCAAATGTCCTTTTCATTAAAAATGTTCAAAATAAGGGGGAAAAGCATCTCGTGCATCGCTGTACTGTAAATTAACAAGGAAAAAAATAAAATGGCGTTCTTTTGTCTTCTTACGCTGCAACTACTCATCCTAATATGGTAGTTATAATTCAGTGAGGTGGCGACTTACACCCAAATGCAACTAAAAACGGCCACTGCTCGAAATTGAGAGTAATGCAGTTGTACGTTCCAATTACTCACATTAAAGTCCTTAACGAAGAAAATTAACAATATTTAACTCTTTGCCAGAATCAATATATATCTTTTGGAACACATAAAGCAAGACCACAGCACACAGAGAGCTTATAACAAAGGAGATCTCACAGTGTACCTCTGGTGACTCGTTCTCCACACAAGAGATTTGTTCCAACCGAGTCTGACAAAGACTCTCAACCCAGTGTTGAACTTTCTCAGACTCTTCTAGGTCTTCTCTTTCTGTCTCTGAAACCTGGTGCACAGGCATTGTAATTCAGCACCACACGATGTCAATCAGTCCTACACATACACATCAATGCTATTCCAATTAGACTAATATTAGCGATACGGTTGTACCTCAACTTAAGAGTTCCCTAGCTTAAAAGTGTTTTGAGATATAAGTTGTCTCTCGGCTAGTTTTCTGCACCATACTGAAGCAGAATGAATATAACATCAGCCACATAAACAAAAATATTATCTAAATGGCGGACATTTATCCTTGAAAATTTGGAAAAGCTGCTGATGGTGTTTTTGACGGCGAAGCAGTCCACTCTAAAAAGGTAAATGCAGTAAATTATTATAACATTACTCCATATAACTACTACAGTTGTTTATTGTATGTTCTATTGTATTATATTTCTTACCTTTAAGTTTGTTTTTCTTTTTGTTAAAATTATGCTTTTTGGGGGGGACGGAGGTCCAATCCCCGATTTAATTGATTTTAATCCATTTCAGTGGGAGACGTTGATTTGAGATACAAGTGTTTTGTGTTAAGAGCGCCGTCACGAAACCAGTTAAGCTCGTAAGATGAGGTACTTCTGTAAATCAAATTGTTGATTCTGTAATAACTTTGACACTCTCCGAATTCAAGCATGTTAAGGCAGCATAAAAAAATCCACCTAAAGATAAACATGTTTGAATAATGTATTATTATGGAAAAATACAGCTCTTTCATTGGATGACATTTACTTTGTTGCCCAAACTATCGTACTGTACCTCCTGAACCAGCCTATTGATTTTCAACTGCTTTTCTCGTTCGTACATCTCTTCTTTCTCCTTGGCCAGTTTTAGCTCAAACTCCATCTCCTTTTTGTTTTTTCTCTGCTCCTGCAGTGTGTCTGTGTTGGACACTTTTTTCTTTTTCTTCTTCTTCTCTCCTTTCTGCAGTGTCAATACTTTGTCAGTACAAAACATTAACTGTCCCACAGCAAACCATGCAGAAATAGCTACAACTCCAAACTAGGAAAGCCAATTGTGATCATTAAAAATATATATAATTCCACTTTAAATTCTTTGTATGCCTTCTTTTGCGTCACCACAATCAACACAGGCAAGTCACAATACCTTGCGGAATGACGGGAGCTTCCCCTCATACCGATAAAACCAGCCAAATGCTAAGGACATAAAAGCAATAATGTTATTTTATCACACTATTAAAACCAGATTTGAACGAGTCAGTTATTTATCAAATAACGTTAAAAATACATCATCACTACAAGAGAAGTTTGGCCTGTTTCTATAGCACCACACAAACAGAGCCATGGACTTAGAAACAAAAGAAGCTCACGCAAGCAAAGTTGAACTAATGTTATTTAGGAATAATATCCTATGTGTCATGTTTTTTACTCATTTTCTGTACTGAGATATGTTGCGATGCCATTGAAGATGTCACTTTCCATCCTTTTGCTGCTAGCATAAATAAAGTTATTTAAATTTTTTGGACATTTTGTGTTGGTTTAATTTTTTTGCGCATTGACGAGGTAAGGTTGTTTGGATTGGGTCATATAAGTGAATGCTGTGCTGTTTTACTTTAGGGTACAATTCATGGTCATTGACCTGAATTACTCACAGTGTCCACAAAATGGTGACAAAGTTGCAGCATCAAGATTGACAGATTTGTATAGTGAATAGAAATTAGTCTGCGGGCCTGATTAATAAATAAACTAATGACATCTCACAGGCCAAATTGAAGACGGTCACACTTGGGTGTGGGCCGTAATTTGGACACCCCTGACACGTATGTTCCACAAGTTTGTCTTCTTGATGAAAAACTACTTATTTAAAAATGTATTCTTTGTAACAAAATGAGTAAGAAAGAAATATATAGTAGAACCTCGATTTACGAACTCTTCTATTTGCAAATTTCTCTGTTTACGAACTTTTTGATTGCTCCAAATATGCCTCTGCGTGCGAACCATGTCTCTGTGTACGAACGTTTCATTCATTAATTTTGTGTTCCGCAGGCAGCCATTTTGTACCTGCTCGTATTGAATAAATTGAGGAAGTCGTCTTCGTACCACAGCAAGTGTTTAGTTGTGATGATAACTGACTTTTCTGTAAAAATATGCCAAAGCAGATTTATTTCACAGCAGAGAGGACTATCTCTCATTTAGCAGGGCCTCTTCCAAGAGCACACACACAAGGCCCATCCCCTGAGCTCCTTTCCCTCTCCCCATCTGTCTGCTCCTTTCTCTCCTTTAGTGAGCTGCTCCTTTGCCAATGTTGATGTACTGTAAGTGGATTGTACTTTTTGAAATGTTTGTTATTGTAGCAATATGGTTGTTACGGGTTTTTGTGATTTCTGATAATTTGTGAAAGGTCCAAAGGGACTTGTGTGTGCTTGTGTTGGCACAGTTCAGCACTTTTGTCGGGGCTGGAACCAATTATTCGTATTTACATTCTTTCTGTTAGAGATATTAGCTTCACAAGACAAACTTTTCGATTTAATCCTACTCAAGAACCTATTAAGTTCGTAAATTGAGGTTCCACTGTATTTTCATGATCCCTCATGACGTTGTTCATTATTTTCCTTTGCTTTGTTTCATTTCCTGTTTGCACTCTTATTTCAACTTACTTTGTTTACAGTACACGCTAGCCGGTTACTACTGTTAGAGGTGTTTTCCGCTACACCCCACTTTGCTTTATTTATTTTGCCTGCCTTGTTCCTGATAAAATACGTTTTACCTGCATGTCGCTATACCTGTCTCTGCATCCTGGGGTTACACCAACAGCCGCCATGCACAACCGTGACGGTTACATGACGTCCATGTTAATAAGGATTATACTGACCTTAAAAGCACAGTATAAAAATGAAAGACACCTAGTTAAATGAAGCCCGATTTTGCTTATTTGGATTTGGCAGATGAGAAAAGGTGTTGATGTGTCCATCATATTCGGGATACAGTCAGGAATAAAATGTTACACTTGGTTGTCATAGGAAATGTAGCACTAAGCTTTTTACAAATGTGGAATTCTTCATACGACTGCAGCAGACTCACTTGTCTGTCCTCCTTATCTTCCGTGACCTCCTCTGAGCTGCCTTCATCATCTTACAGGACGGTTGATAAGAAGCAGCACAGCACACAGCAGTGACACAAAGAAAGCATGCTCAATCACATCTACCGTAACTGTGCATTCCAATAAGAGAAAAAAGAAGCGAAAATGTTCATGCAATAGAAGAAAATGTTGATCTTTAGAGTTCTTACGAGAACTTTTGGCCTTCGGAGACTGGGAGGTTTTGATCTCAGGTGGGGCAGGTGAAGGGCTCCTCTGAATCTGACGACTCTGGGGCTGCTCTTCAGTTCCATAATCCTCCTCCCAATCTCTGTGGTGTTTCCTCTCTACTGCCTCAATCCTAAAAGATCACAGCAAAGCAAGAAAACATTTAAACTTACAACCATTGAACTAAACACCTGAATCTACTCATAGCTTACTTCTCCATCTCCTTTTTGTAGCGCTGCTCTTCCTCTGCAGTCTTCTGTGAGATTTCCATCATTCTCCTGTTGATATATTTACAGTATTAAATGTGTGAATGTTTAAATAACATATTTTATGATATAGTACAATAGACTCAGACTTAGACAAACTTTATTCATCCACAATTGTTCCACAGAGTAGCTCAGTTACAAAGAATGGAAAGTGTAAGGATGGAAAGGATAATGCATATAAAAAGTAGACTAAAATGTTCCATAGTAGCAATATAAAATATAACATATATGTAATATTTACAGTATATAATATATACTGATATATATTATATTATATATAATATATACAATATATAAAAATTACCATGTACAGTACTACAGTATATGTAACAGCTGCAGCAAAAAATAGGGCAGCATAAAATAGAGAGTAGATCCAACAAAAAATATACATTATAAACAAAGAGAGGTAGCTAACATAGAAGCGGTCAGGTAATAGACAGATATCATCTATAGCTGTATGGCGAGTGATTATACAGCTGGATGGAGTGCGGAATGCAGGAGTAATTGGCCACTAGTCACGACATCCCTAAATAATTGTCCTGGGCATGACGTTAAAGTGCATTCGGCAGTGGAGGCTCCTCTATGGGGTCTTGGGGCACTAGGAGGTTAACCCCTTTACTACTGTTACCCCAGGTAGCCCTTGGCAAAGACCTAGTACCTGACTGCCCCCTAGCCAGGGATACGGTGAAGACCTCAACGGCGGAGCAGGTGGAAGACGGTAGATGTAAGAACTACCACAACGGCTGCGATGGGGGAAGAAGGCACCCCCACATCCATGTGGGGCCAATTATGGGGAAATAACAACCCAAGACCTCAACGGTGGAACAGGCGGAGGATGATTGCAAACCCTATGGAGCGTCACAACGGCTGGGATGGCGGATGAAGGCTGCAGCAGAAAAGGGTCCCCAGTTGTCTTGGACTCCATGCCACTGGACCCTGACCCAGGTCTGTCAAGGATCGTGTGGTGACTGTCTGTGCACCAGTCTCCCCACGTTAAACAAAGTCACGCACAGGCATCTTCCATAAAGGGATACCCCCCTACCAGGAGGATTGTCATACTCGTTTCCAGTGACCGCCGATGATAATGATGAAATAATTGTATGTTTTCCTTATTGTTGTACGCAGGACATTTCTGGATGTACGTGCGGAATGCATCAATTGGATTTAAATCAAACTTAATTTGGCCGTTAGCTCTTATTGAATGTCTACATGGTTTAATGCAGCAGATGTGTGACGACCTGGGCGCATGGTGATGCGGGGGCTCGTTCTCCCAGGAATGCAGATCGGGCTTCGGACACAGCGTGCAGGTAAGAAATGATTTATTTAAGATATAAATCAGGCAGGAACAAATAAAACGTGCTCATAGCACTTAAGGTAAAAACTAAAGGGGGCTAGCGTGGGAGCTAGCAAGTAACAGAGCCTAGCGTGGAAGCTAGCAGGTATTTAGCAGGAACAAAAAGTCCTCATCTGTAGCATTACGCAAATTAGGAAGCCAGGCCGACTCACTGGCAAGGCAGGCTTAAATAATGTCAGTGATGACTAACAGGTGCGCGTCGGAAACACACGCGGCAGGTGAAAACAATAAGCAGCCATGGCAACAAACTCAAGTGTACAAACAGGCACTCAAGGAGTCCAAAACTAACAGAAAACACAAGTGCCTCGAAAACGTAAACAGAAATATGATCCGGGCAGCGGATCATAACAAGATGGTCATTATGTGGCATGTTTTCAGTGAGTAAATTTAGTACACTTTTTTCATATCTGTTAACAACATTGAACATTGCAAAGCTGCCAAAATTTGGTGTTTGCCAGATTCCTCCATGCTTATTCAGGCTTTTTTCTGTTTACACAAAATATGTGCAAAATGTTGGAGGAATGTGTATTTTTTTAAATATTTGTGTTCATGTGGACAATAGACCTTGGCCGAAAACCCATTTGGCTGGACGATATTGTCTCAAGAACTATTGCTGATAAATAATATTATTGTCAGCATTATTTTAAGACCAAATAGAGGACTAATCATAACAATAGTAATAATTCAAGTATTGCTTTCAAATGCAATAAACTTGGATTTGTCTTTGGGTTTTTTTAACCATTGTAATTGGAAGGTTTTTAATATCCTAAATAAATAAACAAACAAACAAAAAAAAATAGACTCTCAATCTCTGTTAGCAAAAAATTTACCTAAATAAATATTGAACATCTTGAAGTGGGTCGGGTGGTTTGTTAGATTGTTATTTTTTTGTTGCCATCAGTTTCCAACAAATTCAACATACATCATTGGTGTTAATGGGGTCATGTTGTTCACTCATTTGAAGCCGAAACATTCCCACACGGGACATTTAGCTTTGTAACCACCATTTGTCCTCCTAATATTTTTTACTTTGCGGTGATCCTCACTAGCGAGTCATGAATAGCGAGGCTCTCTGTCAGTGCATTTTGTGTGTAAACTGGCAGTCTTCCCTTTGCCCACAGAGACAAATATTATGGATGACTGACAAGAAGATTCACTAATTCTGCTATTGAATGACCGTGCTCAGGTGTTGAGAGCGATGCACAGAGTGACCCCTCTTGTACCCCGTTTGAAAGCTAGAGACGAAGATATGGCAATTTATCGATGATGGCAAAGTTATCCAGTTAATTTTCATTTATCG
Source organism: Entelurus aequoreus (assembly GCF_033978785.1). NCBI lineage: Eukaryota > Metazoa > Chordata > Actinopteri > Syngnathiformes > Syngnathidae > Entelurus > Entelurus aequoreus. Next base: position 14,416,756 of record NC_084754.1, on the reverse strand, counting down.
TCCGATTAATTGATTTAATAGATTAATTGATTGCTTAGTGAATAATGTCCGACTGTCTACAAGGTAGAACTGTACTGTGCTTGCTATAATTGTGACAAATGATAAGTTGTTCACAGAAAAAACATCCTCTCGTAACCTCAGTAACATCGAGTCACTCACTGCCTCTCCATCTCCTGTTGCTCTTTAAGGATCTTGTTGGTCTCAAGAGCCACTCTCTTCTGATGCATCAGCTCCTGCCTCTCCAGCTGCCTGCGAGCCTCCACTGCCAGCCGCTCCTCATCTGTCATAAACAGCTCACTGCCCTGTGAGAGCAGCAACACACGGACAAGACTCTGTGTAACCACCTGGACTGTGAAGTCACTACACAACTTAAAACTAGGGCTGTCAAAGTTAATGCAATAATAACAAGTTAACTATAATTTCCTTTAACGGTGAACATTTTTTTTGACGCGCTTCTAACGTGCACGCGTCCTGTCTGATTCTCGGTTTGTTTTGTAGCGTGGGAAAATGTACTTGCGTCTACTTACTGTTCAGCCACAAGCAGGTAAAAAATGGACAAAAAAAAGATTACATTATGGAAAGCCCAGGCCCAAAGCCATGGAAATGTGTTCTTTTCATCCATGATTGCAGTGAGCAGTCATCACTGCAACAAATGCTTGCTGGAGCGCTTCACCATCAGAGGGGTGGAGCTTCACTTCCTTGTTTAGATTACAGTTTACTGCATTGATTGATTGACGTAGGTTGTTACTGTAACTGCTTTAGTAAAATGGGGCGAAATCTCAGTAGAAAAAATAAAGACGATAGGCAGGAAGTCTAGAGACTTTCACGTCAAATCATGTCAAGACACCTCTTCTTAAATCAATCACATACTTCTAGCTTCACAATAATAGCGCCAAGCATCACATCCGTCCATCCATCCATCCATTTTCTACCGCTTATTCCCTTCGGGGTTGCGGGGTCTACCTAAACTAACAAAATGAAAATTGTCTGACATTACGATCATACTTTGCTAAAGATGTTTCGCAATGTAATCTGTGATATTTCTATCTAAATAAATGTTAATACAATAATTGAAGAATATAGAGGGGGATATTTTCTGGCAGGCTAAAAAAAAGTGTATATTCTTTTTTTATACATGTTCTGGTTGATAGTGCTCAATTACAGAATGTTTAGCAGGCTGCATTTTAGACTTTATTTATAAATAGAGAAGGTTGAGACACTGTCATGCAGCAATACGAATATGATTAACTTGTACTACACATAATGTACAGAATATCAGAAGGATGTACTGTATTAAGGTACATCTTTGACAATCAAACAATGATTGTAATAATCCACATTTTGTGTTATTTTTGCGCAAGACTTGTGTCTAAACACATAAGTGCAGCTTGTCCTCGCAATGCAAGTGCTCCCACAGCAGAAATAGTAATACTAATTCTGTATTCCTACAAAATGCAAAATCTGGCAGGAGACCAATAACATGTATTTAAAAGTGCTTTTATGTGCATTTTGTGTTGAGCTGTTTCAAAAAGCATAATGTTTAAAAAATATTTTATTAAAGCAAATTAATTCTCCAGTCATGGTATTAAAAACTTGAAAATAATCTGTCTAGAGTACACTTATTTATGATGAAAACATATCTATCCGCGATTAATCGCAATCATTTTTAGTTAACTATGAACAAAATGTGATTAATCACAATAAAATATTTCAGTCGTTTGACAGCCCTACTTAAAATCAATCAATCAATCAATGTTTATTTATATAGCCCTAAATCACAAAAGTCTCAAAGGGCTGCAGAAGCCACAACGACATCCTCGGCACAGAGGGACCCTATATGTTTACATCAATGTAACAGTATCTTAATAAAAATATACTGAATATGAGGCAAGAGACAGGATTATACATTCTGCTTGCTGTATGCAAAACAGGAAAATATAGGCACAAATGAATTAGAGAAGCAGAGTAAATAAGATGCCGCTGCTCGTCTTCTGTAACGCATTCACCATCTATCCACGGCTATGACATAAACAACCTAATGAGACACTTGATTTATTGTAAACGTTGAGAGGCCGAGCCGAAGGCGGAAGGTAACGGTATAGCCATAAAAGCCCAGGCACATGTATCATTGCTGCACAGGGATGCATAAAGGAAGAAAACACATTTGTGTCCACATTTGTCATTGCCTGAGGGGATACAATTTCCTCATTTCAGCTTCAAAAATAAATCAAGCACATGATTTCCATACCCACCTTCTGTTTTAGAGGTCTACATAACAAGACATGTTGTAAGGGAGTAAATACAATTACACAAAAGTAGCTACAAACTCACATCTAATTATTAAAACTGATTTTACTTACAGCTCCTGTCAGAACAGTAATAGTTAGACTCCTGCTGCTTTTCAGGACTCTCACAGCCTAGAGAAGTAAGAACAGAAGGCCCAATTCCATTAATTTTGCAAATATGATAATACAATATTGGTAAATAATGCAGATGGGATCTTCACCATCATCCCCCAAATGCATGAATGGACACATTTTTAATTCTTAAAAAATAAACACCTCATTAGCCAATTCAGCTTAGATTACTTTACGACTAACTTTACTGATCCATGAACAAAAGTGTTCAACATTAAGTTTCAATTGTGCCATAAAACAAGAAACGGTAGAAGGTCACAGAAACACCTAAGCAGCATTTATAGCTGGCTAGATTACTTAATGTTGTGCAATATTGTATACAATAAATTGGGGCCTTAAGCATACATTTATTTTTACCCTTTTCCCATTACAAAAATGTGTCACACTTTTTTATTTATATGACAAGATTTTTATACTTAATTTTTTTTTTAAATCAAACTTTAATTTATTTTGATGAATGTTTTGTACAAAAACAAATTCATTAGAAAAATATTATCTAGTTTATTTTTTTAGTTTAAAATAAAAAATTTAACATGATTAAAACAAATGCAACTACAGGTGAAACAAAAAAAAAAAGTAATATATAAAATATGATAACCTCAAATCGAAAATCTAAATTTGGGGTTTTCAAAAAGTCTATGCCTTGATCATCAAAAATATAACAAATAATATTTGACATATCTAACTTTGCATGTAATTAGATTATACTAAATATTAGTTTCACATTTGAAATTGAATTGCTGACATGAATGAACTTTTGCACAATATTAACATTTTTTAAGTTTCACCTGTATTATTCCGGGATTCGGTCCCGGGACACCTGTTTACAAGCCCAGCACTAACACTTTGCGCAACTGGAATCGATGGGGATATATGTGGGGACATTTTCTTTCATAGTATTTTCAATGACGGAGCGGGGAGGGGATAGGAATACGTTTGTGGTAGAATTTCACATAAGGCGCCCTGTCAATAATCAATAGACATTTTACATGCGCTTGGTGGCACTCCTATCTGTTTATATAAAACTTTGTGTACTTTTCTTACCTCTTTGTGGTCCACATTGGTGAAGTCCACTCCATTCACCTCCACAATCTGGTCTCCAACCTACATTTAAGAATGCGACATGTGCAGTTCACATCTGAGGGTGGCAGAGATAACATAAACTTTCACATTCACTCACTTGAAGTCCAACCTCCGCGGAAAGTGAGCCTGCTTTGACGTTACTGATGTATATGCCAGGTTTCTGTGTGGGACCACTGGAAATACTGATACCCATACCCTTGGTGCCCACCAGGCTGAGAAATACCTTTTTCTCCTTGATCTCCTTCCCTCCAATCGATACCAAACCAGCAACACTGCTGTTATTCTCCTGGGAGCAGAAACAGCAGTTACCTGACTGCTGTACTTCAATGAAAGTGTTATCTAATATTGATGTGGCTTTTTCACAAAGTTTAAGTACAAACTATGGAAAAGTCTTAGCCCCTAAATCTGTTTTTTGTAAAGACATAATGACAGTATACTGTACCCCTAGAGCAGACCTGAGCCAATGCCAACTCGTCAGAAACAATTACAGGAGTTTTATAAGAATATTTACTCTATAAAAAAATATTCTTTATCACATTGATGCTTGCTTACCCCAGAATCAGACACAAACTGGTCCACGAACTGCCACTTGAGGGGTTCATCAGATGAGCTATAGACAGAAGATATTGATTATCACCTTGCTATTAAAATGATTGGACATCGAAAAAAATAAGAGTTTACCTTTTTACAGGAATCATCCCCACATCTGCAGAGAAAAACACATTATACCAATGACAACAATTAAATAAGACTTAAATTAAATTGAGTTGTGTATTTTGACATACGTCTGACTTTGAGTGATACGATTTTCTTCGTCTTGATAAGACTTATGACCTCCTCGTGGATACAAGAGGAGATGGAGTATCCATTGATACGCACAATCTCATCACCAACCTTGAATGTCAATACAGGGTTAAACAGTTTGATGACATAGTATTGTTTAATTATTTTTACACTCCAATAATGTGATGATGTTACCTAAAATATTGCCTGTATAATTTCAAACTGTATTTGTGTTTCCAATATATGAAATCTATCCATTTTATACCACCAGGTCGAGTCCAAGGTCACAACCTCTTGTGATCGAGGGAGTCGAGGTACAGACCATGGACTCATTCAAGTACCTCGGGGTGTGGGTGGACAATAAGCTGGACTGCACTGTTAACACGGACCACTTGTACAGGAAAGGACAGAGCAGGCTGTACTTCCTGAGGAGGCTGCACTCCTTCAACATCTGTAAAAAAACTCTTGTGGATGTACTACCAGTCTGTGGTTGCCAGTGTTCTATACTACATCGTAGTGTGCTGGGGGGGCAGTATATCTAAGAAGGACAGCACCAGACTGGAGAAACTGATCAGGCGGGCCGGTTCTACGATCGGAATAAAACTGGACTCACTGGTGACGGTGGCAGAGAAGAGGACTGTGGAAAAACTAGTGAGCATCCTGGATGATGCCAGTCACCCTCTGCATACCGTTGTCAGTAGCCAGAGGAGCCTGTTCAGTGCTAGACTGCTTCATCCCAAGTGCAGGACTAATAGACTAAAAAACTCCTTTGTCCCACACGCCATTAGACTGTACAACTCCTCTCTGGAGGGGAGGCGGGGTACTAGGATGACAGGGGATGCAAAACAATAACAGTGCAATACTTTTTCATAACATGGTCACTACTGTCTAGTTTCTCTTGTTATATTCTTATTTTACTGTTATATTTTTATTCTCATTGTTGCTTTTTATTTTTATTCTATTGTAACATTTTTCTATTTTGTTTCCATTTATACCCCCATTATTTACTTTTTACTTTTTAAATTCGATCTCAATTTTGTACACTTCTGCTGCAATTAAAATTTTCCTGAGGGAACTCTCCTGAAGGAATCAATAAAGTACTATCTATCTATCTACAAACGTTTGTATCTATCTTATCTGTTATTCTGGAGCCTATCCCATCGTTACTTTCTTAGATATCATACCAGGGCCAGCGCTGCCTTTGTGGCAACCCGTCAGCCTTCCTGTTCTATGGAGGGATTGTACTGCATCCAAGTGTTGCTGTATTTTTCAAGTGCAATGACAATAAAGTTCCATCCTATATGGGCCGAATAATTAATTAACTGATTAGCATGACAAAAGGGACTCTGAGGCCTGATAATAAAGCAGACATAGGCCAGAATAATGAAAATACATTAATTTCAGAATAGAAGATGTTTTTATTTTGTGTTTTTCTTTGCAAAAAATTTCAGTTTGTGATGTTTTCATTCGGACAAAAGTTGCATGACCTGGAGCAGGGCTCCAAAGGGCACGTGATTCTGCAATGCATTGCGGGGGCTGGGGAGCCCTTTTTGCTGGACAAAGTTTTTGATTACATGGCTATAATCAACCCACGGTATTGTGAGAGAGAGCAACAAACTGGATTAAAATCCATCCATCCATCCATCCGTTTTCTACCGCTTATCCCTTAAAATTAATCGTACAAATAATAAAAAATCAAGGGACTGTACCGACACAAACTGGATCTTGTTCCAAAGGCTCGCCACTTAAAAAAATACGTAAATTTGGTGGAAATTATCCATGTGAACACGTCCAATAGACGAGATTTGAGCAAGTTACCGAACATGTCTGGTATCTCGATCGTCAACGGAAATTATCGAAGAGGGGATCAATAGGATGTGATAGCTGCGAGTAATAGCGTTGAATTCATATTTCTAGTTATGCAATTTCTTACAATTAGGGTAGTGGGGAGAAGAGTGTAAGGTTTTCAGGTAGTTAAAAGTTAAAGTACCAATGATTGTCACACACACACTAGGTGTGGTGAAATTTGTCCTCTGCATTTGACCCATCCCCTTGTTCACCCTCGGGGAGGTGAGGGGAGCAGTGGGCAGCAGCGGTGCCGCGCCCGGGAATCATTTTTGGTGATTTAACCCCCAATTCCAACCCTTGATGCTGAGTGCCAAGCAGGAAGGCAATGGGTCCCATTTTTATAGTCTTTGGTATGACTCGGCCCGGGTTTGAACTCATAACCTACCGATCTCAGGGCAGGTAGTGTGCTGTTATGGTCATTATCACACTATAAACTGGGGAGCAGCAGGCCGGTTCGGAGCGCAGCGGAGCAACAGACTGCCTGGACATCCCAGAGTAGCTTCAGGGATGACAAGCCGTATGTGGGGAAGCAAGCTTTAGCAGCCAACGGTGGACGGCAGTGGGCTCTGGAAGCTGGACCACTGCTAATGATTTCCAATGGCTGGAAAACCAAGTTATTTCGATATCTTGCTATAAAAGGGTAGGATCAAACTTTGGCCTGTGGGCTACAACCAGCCCATTGGTCTTTCTGATCCGGCCTGCCAAAAATTAGAACAGAATTAAGCAAATTTTGAGCAAATTTTGTAATGATTATAATAATAATAATAATAATAATAATACCTGGGATTTATATAGCGCTTTTCTAAGTACCCAAAGTCGCTTTACATGTTAAAAACCCATCATTCATTTACACCTGGTGGTGGTAAGCTACTTTCGTAGCCACAGCTGCCCTGGGGTAGACTGACGGAAGCGTGGCTGCCAATTTGCGCCTACGGCCCCTCCGACCACCACCATCATTCATTAAACATTCATTCACCGGTGTGAGTGGCACCGGGGGAAAGGGTGAAGTGTCCTGCCCAAGGACACAACGGCATGGTAAGAGGCGGGGAGCGAACCTGCAACCCTCAGGTTTCTGACACGGGCGCTCTACCCACTACGCCATGCCGCCCCTATTATGACCACATTCATTGTCCTGTAATACCAAGTAATTCAATAAAGTGGCTATAAGGCCAGCAATACGATTGATTGATTGCACAGCCCAGGTACACTTTCTACTCTGCTACTCAATGGCGGGCCGTGCGTTTCCCACCCAAGCCTTCAGTGATGTCCGACTTCAATGATTACCTCTCAATATACCATAATTGATGTCACTACATGATCATTGCTTGAGAAATACTATACAGGAACACATTTACACCCTACTGGGCATTGAAATACATCAACAGTATACAAAACCGGTTATTTTCTGGCGCATTTAAAAATAAATTATAACGCATCAGCAATTAAAACATATACCGTAAATTTATCTGCTTGGCTTATGGAACTTCCGGTCAATAAAGTTTGATTCAAAGCACACACTTATCAAAGATATATTAACTGCCCTGACCAGATGATGGCGACAATAACACTTGTAACAATGTTAATTAAATGAGAAGCATGACACACTTTAACAACAAGAGTTTACAACTTTTAGTTGTAACAGAACAGCTACTGTCAACAACTCGTGATCTGATTGGCTATCGCAACTGTCTCTCAACTCTATGTGTTCTCAAATTCATCCGCTACTGGTCCCGATGAGTATCCAATCACATGACGCGTAAATGTCACGTTCAACGCGAGGCCATCTAGAAGGCCTTACTGACAACAACTCGTGATCTGGCTATCGCAACTGTCTATCACTGTATGTGCCTGTTCGCTTACAGTGCACGGACGCCAGCATTGTTGATTCTGAGGGCGTCTGGAAGATTTCGTACTGCATGGCATTATAAGCTAGCTGAATTCTGATTGGATACAAACTAAAACTAAAAACAACAGCACTGCAACGTGCATAATATGACATGAAAAGAATATGAATAATTTTAGATATTTAGGGAAGTAAATTTAAAAAAAAAAAAATCTTTAATTATGATCATGATTTCTGGTTACGTTAGGCCAGCAGAGAAGGCCTTGCTGGCCCTGACGGCACACCACTGCTGCTACTGCTCTGACAGCAGCACCAATTTGCAACAATGAGTGGGCCACAGAAAAGAAAAGTTGACAGCGAATTCCGGGTGTTTGATAAGGAATGGACAACTAAATACTTTTTCACTGAAGTCCAGTCAAAGGCTGTATGTTTTATTTGCCAAGAAACTGAGGTGGTTTTGAAGGAATACAACGTAAACCGTCAATTCTCCACCAAGCACGCTAATTACACGAACAACCAGTCAATGCAAGAACAGAGCGCTACTGCTCAGAAGTTGGAAGCTAATTTGCAGGCTCAGCAAAACATCTACATCCGACAAACTACTATCCAAGAATCAAGCACGAAAGCAAGTTATCTACTGGCATTCAAATTAGCCAAGGCTAGTAAGCCTTTTTCCAAAGAACAATGTATTAAAGACTGCATGGTGGAGACAGAAGGTGTTTTGTGTCCAAAGAGCAAGAGCAAATTTGAAAAAAATAGCTTACCACGCAGGAGAGTGACTCATCGTGTGGAGCTATTTGAAAAAGACTTAGCTAGCAAGCTAAACAAAAAAACAGAGCAATGTACATAATATTCCTCGGAAAGTAATGACATCGGCTTTTGATTTTCATCAAAGGGATTAATGACAATTTTGAGATAACAAAAGAGCTTTAGTCCATGGATTCCCCATAAGGAAAAACGCGAGGAGACGACTAATTTAACAGCGTGGGGGGAGTCATCATGAGGCACAAACTGCCTTGGAGTAAGCTAGCTAATGTTACCACAGATGGGTCGCCAAAATTTGTAGGAAAAAACATTGGGTTACTAAAAAGAATCCAGGAGAGTGTACAACCCCCAACAGAAGGTACACTTTTTACACGGCATTATCAACCAGGAAGTACTGTGCAAACCTGTATTGAAGCTTGAACACATAGTGAAGCCAGTTATGAAGCTTGTTAACTTTATTCAGGTGACTGCACTTAACCATTGTCAGTTTATTACATTTCTTGAAGAGATTGACGGCGACCACCACTTGCTTTAACATTCCAATGTTTGCTGGCAAGTTTGGGTAAAGTATGTCAACGGATGTGGGAGCTAAAATTTTGGAACAACACAAACAAGCTGACACACTGAGCTGAGTAACACCAATTGGCTTTGTAGATTTGCTTTTGCTGTGGACATACTGGCACACATGAATTAGCTAAATGTGAAGCAAAGACCAGTTTGTACATGAAATATAGACAAATGTCAAAGCCTTCAAAACCAAGCTAACTTCATTTTCGAAACAGATGTCAAGCAAGTCATTCACTTGTTTTCCCACACTGGCTACACTAAAAGATGCCCCTCAACATGTAAAATAAATACAAGAAATCACTGGATGACCTGCATGGAGAAATCTGCAGTTGTTTCTCTGATTTTTGAAAAATTGACAAGTCACTCCAGCTGGTCTCCTGTCCCTTTACACAAGATCCTTAAACGGTGCTAGAGGAGCTGCAGTTGGAACCAGAGTGACGGCATCTTGAGGGAGATGTTCCACTCGCTAAAACTGAATGGGTTTTATACTTCATTATGCCTAGCCAAATTTCCAAACATCCAGAAGATGGCACAGAGAATGCTGGTCCTGTTTGGACTTTTAGAGTGATGAACACCAACAAAACACCCCACAGATCCCACTTGAGTGATGGACACCTCAGATCTGTTTTGAGAATTGCCACAACAAAACTGACACCTGACTTTGACGCACTGGCAAAAAAGGGTGATCAACAACACCGCTCCCACTAAAAGACAATTAAAGTATTAACTCTGTAATACACCTTTAATGTTGCTTTGATGTTTTATTGTTGAAAATAGTTGCATTGTACCTAATAAGCCCATGTTTGCAAAGTCTACTCTTAGTTCCAACAGATATAATATGCTTTGAAATGCATCATGTCAAATTTGAAAAGCCAGCATGGTCCCTGAGCCAAAAAGTTTGCCCACCCCTGTGCTATAAGCTACTGTTAATGAATTTTGGGTTGTTTTTGTTTTGTAAGATTTTTTGGGCAGATTTTAAGGGGTTTACTGTGGCATTCACTATGCCATCGAGCCGCAAAGTCACTCGTAACTCAATTTATGCTCGCAGCTTGTAATTTTGTTATTCTTATAGCCAGACCTGTGAGTGTTTATTTCCGTACCTGACGATTTCGGCCACAACTGTTGCCTTCCTCAGAGGTTGTCATGTGATGTTGCTGTGACGTGTCTGGTCAGTTGTGGTCAAAACCGTCAGGTAAAGAAATAAACACACATGTCTGGCTATAAGATTAACAAAATTGCATATTTTTTTAAGACCTAATGAACCTATTTGGAATACTGCTCGTATCTCAAAATACTCGTAAACTGGGGCACTCGTAAGTTGAGGTACTAGTGTATGTTTAATACTAACTAAACTGAATATATGTGCATAATGCTTAATACTACTTCTACTACTACAACACACATTTACCACCAAAGATTGTACTTATTGGATTTTGATAACACTGTACAATATTAAACGTTTAAAGGTTAAAAGTTTGTGGTGTGAATTTTATCTCCTAGATTTTCATACTTAAGGGGAAACAGCCAAATGATACACGTATAATACACATACCTGAAGGCCAACATTCCCAGCCTGGCCATCTTTGACAATCTGTGATATGTAAAGACCGCATCCAAACTCCAGCCCTCCTCGAACACTCAGTCCCAGCCCATCACGATGTGTCCGATCTAAACGCACCTCTTTCAGCTTCCTAAACCAATAAAGACAAAGTTGAGGGTATACAGTCAATAGGGTAAGAGCAGAATGTATGAAAAATGGTAAGAAATAAAATGGCCAAGAACAAATACTGTCTATTACCAATGCCCCTAATATGGTTGTAAATTTGATAAAATATAACCAACAGGAAAGAAATGTGTATCATTCTACACACCTGGACCTCTTGGGGGTTAGCAGGTCATACTCCACTTGGTGTTTGAGTGGGATGAGAGGCCGGATGGCATCAAACAGAGGCAAACGCTTTGGTTCATTGATTACCAGCTTCAGGTCCCCAACAAGCACTGGCAATTCCATGGACCTGATAAACAACAAGGGGATGGATATAAATGATGTTAGCTTGATGTTTGATGACAATACAGTATGTGGAGTCATTTTTTGCCAGGACTCATTTGGCCCTCAGCACAGTTTTGTTACTATTGAGATACTGTACATCATTAGATATTTCACTAATTTGTTGTGTCACCTGTTACATAAAGATATGACATTGATATTTTGTAGGTAAAGTGGCACCCCGCAACTTGCAATTAAGTTACGTTTGGCCATTTGATTATGCAGATGACAAACAGTAATTTGGACTGCAGTGGCTACCCTGTGATGAGGTGGCGACTTGTCCAGGGTGTAACCCGCCTTCCGCCTGAGTGTCCCTGGGATAGGCTGCAGATCCCCCGCAACCCCGAGAGGGAAAAGCGGTACAAAATGGATGGATGGATGAATGGACTGCAATCTCTCGTAGGCTCACCAGCATTAATTGAATCTTGATATCTCTAACAAACATTGCTGAACAACAGGGACATATACCTGTATAGCTAGATAATGAGTAAGGCTGCAGCTAACGATTATTTTTCTATCGATTAATCTATAGATTATTTTTTCGATTAATCGGTTAATCTATAGATTATTTTTTCGATTAATCTATAGATTATTTTTCCTTTTACCGATCATTTTTTTATTCAAAATGAAGATGAAAAAATAAATGTAGGCCCGTTTTTTCAAAAGGCATGGCTTTTATTTACAAAAAAAAAGAAGTATGGCCACTCAGTCAACATTGACAACAACATGACTAAATATTCTGTAACAATGTAAACATTTAAAACTTTTAACATTTAACAAAATTAAAAGTAGCTTATTTGCGTTTTAATGTGCAAATATAAAAGTCAACATCCAGTGCAAATCTTAATATTCTGCAATAGTATAAGCATTTCAAAAGTAAAAGTATTGCTTATTTTACTTTAAAATGTGCAAAAATAAAGATAAACATCCAGTACAAAAAAAGTGCAAAACAAAATATTCTGTAACAACAGTGTAAACATTTCAACAAAAGTGAAAGTATTGCTTATTTGCTAAAATGTGCAAAAATAAAGATAAACATCCAATACAAAAAAGTGCCAATCTAAATATTCTGGAGCACTGTAAACATTAAGTATTGCTTTTAAAATGTGCAAAATAAACATCCAGTCCAACACAGTACACAATAACCAATTCTACTCATTCCAGTGAGTGACTAACAGTTGTAATGAAGAAAGGTTAGCATGTGTACATGTTTGGTTCTTTTCTTGTTTACAATATTCCCAGCAGCTGAAAATAGGCGCTCAGAAGGGGTCGATGTGGCTGGAACTGAGAGGTAATTAGCCTTCACCTCAAGCCAGGACTGCGAGTGAGCTGAGCTGCAGTTTATATTTCTAGAAGGTCAACGGGCTCATAGTGATGTTACTAGTAGTTGACTGGGAGGTGTTTATTATCATTTGGGGAGAGTCCGCTGCCTGATGCTCACCTGCTAAACACCTATCCGCTCCACGCTGAAGCTCTGACTACATGCGCTCTGAATACACACTGCTGATTGGCTGATAATGCTGCGTGTGTACCAATCAGATGGTTGTGTGGGTGGGACAATGCTGCGTGTGTACCAATCAGATGGTTGTGTGGGTGGGACAATGCTGCGTGTGTACCAATCAGATGTTTGTGTGGGTGGGACAATGCTGCGTGTGTACCAATCAGATGGTTGTGTGGGTGGGACAATGCTGCGTGTGTACCAATCAGGTGGTTGTGTGGGTGGGACAATGCTGCGTGCTGAGACAGAGGCAGAAGAGCGAAGCAGCTTGTTAAGACTTTAGCAGCTAAAGTTAGCTTTAGCTTAGAAACTCGTTCGGTACACCCCCGTGCCGAACCGAAAGCCCCGTACCGAAACGGTTCAATACAAAACACGTACCGTTACACCCCTAGCAGATACAAATGACACATTCATGTTTTTGTGTAATGATGACAACGTATGCTCGCGCGGACGATTGACTAGTTGATGGTTTTCTTTTCAAATGTTCGTTCATAGCCGTTGTGCTGCTATGATAGGCCATTTCCGCTCGACACAGTGTGCATACAACAACATTATTAGGCCGTTTATTGAAATACTCCCACACTTTTGACCACTTTTGGCATGCTTTTCCCCCCTCGCTCGCACCGCTCGCATCGTCTGCTTTGATCGCCTGCTTTGCGGTCCGCCATGACGGTAGTGTGACGTAAATATGCGACGCGTCGACGCACAAAAACGGCGTCGACGTATTTACGTAACCGATGACGTCGACTACGTCGACGCGTCGTTTCAGCCTTAATAATGAGACAAAATATGAACTCCACACCATAAAACAACAGAAACATGAATTGTAAAGGAGACTAAAATGTTTACCAGGAAATCAACTGCAAAAAAACGTATCGTTTTTCTCATTAGCATCACGATCATAACAGCAGTACGGCACTAGTTATGTCAATCAAATACATTACTTAACAATGCACAAATAAATCAAACATTGTCTTTCACCAATTAATTATTAATTTGTGGACCCTCCAGATGTAAAGACATGATGTGCCTCTAATCTTTTCTTCTTTAAATCTTTGTGAGTGTCAAAGGAAGTGTGGTCCAGGCGAGAAGTAACGTCTTGGTGATGATGACGTTTATGACCAAAATTTTTTTGGTCATAAAGAAATACAATCATGTGTGCTTACGGACTGTATCCCTGCAGACTGTATTGATCTACAGTATATTGATATATAATGTAGGAACCAGAAATATTAATAACAGAAAGAAACAACCCTTTTGTGCAAATTTATGTGAATGAGTGTAAATGGGGGAGGGAGGTTTTTTGGGTTGGTGCACTAATTGTAAGTGTATCTTGTGTTTTTTATGTTGATTTAATTAAAAAAATTAAAAAAAAATTTTAAAAAAAAAATATATATATTTTTTTTTAATTTCTTGTGCGGTACCGGTACCGGGCCGCGGCCCGGTGGTTGGGTACCACTGCCTTAGACTACTCGGCCATTCTGAAATATATACAAAAGTCACAAACCAGCAGTGTTTCCCATGCATGATTTGTGGCAGCCGGACACAAAGAAAATAGGGTTCTTCATTTGAAAGCAGAGGGAAGACCTGTGGGTAATATAGGGTTGCAACGATTTGTCGACAGAAAGAAGGAAGTGCGGGTACGACACAACTTCTTTTAAGTAACTGCAATATGTAACAGATCAACTCTACAGGGTCAACCAGCAAGCTGGTAACAGACTGACACAAGTTAGAAATGTAGGCTAGGTTTTCATAATTCAAAAGTGTGATTAATCTGATTGAAAAAATATAATCAATAATCAAAAATAATCATTTCACGGCACTAATGAAAATATTTGTGTGCTTGTGAATTATACTGTGCCCTGCACGTGAAGATTCTGTGTTAAAATGTAATATTTATCTTTTTCCACGAATGGCTCAATTTGCATTGTTTATCAGTGTTTGTTGTGAGATGTGTCATAAAATAAGCTGATTCTTGTGTTGTCATTTTTTATTTATTTCAGCTTCGAGATGGGGTCACCCAAAAAACATGCACACAGGTATCATTTGTTAGACATTAAGTATTGTTCCTCACTGTTTTGCATAAACAGACTGACAAGTACTATCCTTTACCTGCAGAGCCAGTCTGCATTCTCCTGGTACGGAAATGGGACCCCTAATTCCCCCCGTCAATGAACGCCTGGGGTACCTTTGTCCCTCCAGGGAACTTTTAGAGTTCTACAGGAATAAGATTTCCCAGTTTGACGACGAACACGAGCAGCTGCTTAAGATGTTGGAGAAGTACAAGAGTGTCATTGAGAACCAGGTGAGGTGCAAGCCATGGCAATGTACTGCCAAGTTAAACCGATCTTTCTCACTTGCATATCTGCTCGCAGCACAAGCTAGAGGTTGAAGTGCGGCAACGTGAAGGAGAGCTTGCAGAGCTGCAGAATGCTCTGAGTGACATGCAGGTGTACCTTTACCAAGAAAGAGAACAGTCTCTGAGGCTTCATGCAGAAAACGACCGACTAAAGATCAGGTTTGGAAGCAGCAGTGCCACAATCGTTACTGTCCTTACGTAGAGTTACCATTAGTTTTTAGATGATGTCTATTTGTATTTATTATTCCAGAGAGATGGAGTACAGGAAAAAAATCCAACACCTTCTTTCACTGGTGGATCATGATGATGGAGAGATCACATACTTCCTACGGGAGCCTCCTCATCAGGTAGAGTTGCATGTGGCGGTCACATCATTACGTAGAGTTGTAAAAAAAAATCTAATGTATGAGTCTTGTCCAAAATAACTGCTCAGTTTTGATTGACACTTTAGAGAAGGCTACTTTAACAATATGTCTGTTATGGTGGTGGTAGTTTGCGTTATTGGTATTGCATGTCAAAAGCGGTATAGCTCTGTTGGTAGAGCGGCCGTGCCAGCAACTTGAGGGTTGCAGGTTCGACCCCCGCTTCCGCCATCCTAGTCACTGCCCTTGTGTCCTTGGGCAAGACACTTTACCCACCTGCTCCCAGGTGCCACCCACACTGGTTTAAATGTAACTTAGATTTTGGGTTTCACTATGTAAAGCGCTTTGAGTCACTAGAGAAAAGCGCTATATAAATATAATTCACTTCACTTCACTTCAAAAGTATTTGGCCACCCATCAAAATTATGAGAATCAGGTGTCCTAATCACTTGGCCCGGCCACAGGTGTATAAAATCAAGCACTTAGGCATGGAGACTGTTTCTACAAACATTTGTGAAAGAATGGGCCGCTCTCAGGAGCTCAGTGAATTCCAGCGTGGAACTGTCAAATCCAGTTGTGAAATTTCCTCGCTCCTAAATATTCCAAAGTCAACTGTCGGCTTTATTATAAGAAAATGGAAGAGTTTGGGAACAACAGCAACTCAGCCACCAAGTGGTAGGCCTTGTAAACTGACAGAGAGGGGTCAGCGAATGCTGAAGCGCATAGTGCAAAGAGGTCGCCGACTTTCTGCACAGTCAGTTGCTACAGAGCTCCAAACTTCATGCGACCTTCCAATTAGCCCACGTACAGTACGCAGAGAGCTTAATGGAATGGGTTTCCATGGCCGAGCAGCTTCATCTAAGCCATACATCACCAAGTCCAATGCAAAGCTTTGGATGCAGTGGTGTACATCACATCGCCACTGGACTCTAGAGCAGTGGAGACGCGTTCTCTGGACTGATGACTCACGCTTTTCTATCTGGCTATCTGATGTACGAGTTTAGGTTTGGAGTTTGCCAGGAGAACGGTACATTTTGGACTGCATTGTGCTGAGTGTAAAATTTGGTGGTGGAGGAATTATGGTGTGGGTTTGTTTTTAAAGAGTTGTTCCAGTGAAAGGAACTTTGAATGCTCCAGGATACCAAAACATTTTGGACAATTCCATGCTCCCAACCTTGTGGGAACAGTTTGGAGCGGGGCCCTTCCTCTTCCAACATGACTGTGCACCAGTGCAAAAAGCAAGGTCCATAAAGACATTGATGACAGAGTCTGGTGTGGTGAACTTGACTGGCCTGCACAGAGTCCTGACCTGAACCCGATAGAACACTTTTGGGATGAATTAGAACGGAGACTGAGAGCCAGGCCTTCTTAAACCATGAATTGATTAACGTGGACCCCGACTTAAAAAAGTTCAAAAACTTATTTGGGTGTTACCATTTAGTGGTCAATTGTACGGAATATGTACTGTACTGTGCAATCTACTAATAAAAGTTTCAATCAATCAATCAAACTTGACCAACATCAGTGTGTGACCTTACCAATGCGCTTTTGGAAGAATGGTCGAAAATTCCTATAAACACACTCCCCAACCTTGTGGATAGCCTTCCCAGAAGAGTTGAAGCTGTAATAGCTGCCAAAGGTGGACCGATATCAAATTGAACCCTATGGGTTAGGAATGGGATGGCACTTCAAGTTCATATGTGAGTCAAGGCAGGTGGCCAAATACTTTTGGAAATATAGTGTATTTCAATTATATTGAATTTAACAAGTAAAGCGGGGGGTTGATGCAGATACTTTGCAATAGAATGTTCCAGTATCCCATCACAGAAAGGTCATTGTCAGAAGTTGGATTTGAATCTATATTTAGAGACCGAATGGAAGACCAGAGAACATTTCAGAAAGGAAGGTTTTACTGAGAGTGAAAGACTTCAAGACTTTAAAGAAGTCTTTGACTCTCGATAAAACCTTCTTTCCTCTGGCACATTTCAGTGCTCACTCATTCTGACAACAGGATTTTAGTGGCCTGTGTTGCAGTAGACAAGTGATTTTAGCATAAATGTTGAATATTGTAGTGTCATGAAGGCTATTGAAGAACACAGTTTATCTAACATTAATCCGTGGACATTCACTGATTACCACAATTTAAGTGAGATTAAAAATTATTTTGGTGTCAAACCAACTTTCTTTCGATTGTTAGCCAGTCATAATATCATTAGGCCATCCCATTTGGAGATGGATTCAAGTCTTTGGGGAATCAAATGTGGCATTCAAATAATTTAATGAAGGTGTTATTGGCAGGTGTATGTGTGGTGTTTCCCATCATGCTAAATTATTTGCTATCAAAAACAAGTGATTCTGATGCAATAGAGACTTTTACAGCCCCAATATATAAAGTCAAATTCAAATACTGATAGAAAAAAACTTACTGAAACTTATATTTGTCAAAGTCAAGGCAAGTAACACAATGAGGAGAGCACCTAAGTAAACACTGCTGTGCAAAATCCTCTTCCTTAAATAATTAATTGCATGTTCTAACTGTTTGAAGGAGGAAGATAAAAAGAGCTTTTGTTAAAAACTGCCCAGGCTTGTCAGGGCACAGTGGAAACTGATAAGCGGCTTACGCCATGGGAACACAGGGTTCCGTACCATGATTGAAAACTACCGTAGACCTACAGCAACCCATACCTCTAACACTGAAACCCTCCAAAAATCATCACTCATTATATTAAACATGATTTAGGAAACATTCTGAGCTATTGAAAACTAAACAGATAAATAGTTGGAAAGGAGCTTTGGTTTCATTATTCCCATTGACATAGAAATCTTTGCAGAGATGTATGAGATACACGCTTTTTCTTGTGTTTTTGCATACATTATATATTGAAAGTGAAGTATGTAGTCACTGTTCAAGTCAAACTCAATCAATTTACAAAGGCAATGACTACACTGCTCTGAATGAAAATCGACCGATGCCATTCCCAAAGACCTAGGTATTCACACACATACAAGCGCACAGTAAGCAATTACAGTACATATGGTACTCACTGATGATACAAGCGAAGGACATCATAAAGGTAGTCTTTTTCTGCTTCATTTTCAATCAGCAACTCCACCTGCATAACAAAAACAAACACTCAAACCCAAACAATGCAAAATGAGAGCCACGTTAAAGCAGGAGTCATACAAACCCGATGGCGGCTGAGCTGCCGGAGGATGGTTTTCAAGAAACGCTTTGGCCACTCACTGATGTAACACATTTTTCCTCTTCACACCTCAGTCTAATCTGAATCTAAACTCTTCCGTGGGATTTAGCCTGCACTAACACTTTTAGTTTGTCTGCGCTTTAAGGCGAGACAATGCTTCTTCGGGCAACTGGTGCCTTCGCATCAAACCACGGCTATGGAATAATG
The DNA here is from genome assembly GCF_033978785.1 of Entelurus aequoreus. Lineage (NCBI taxonomy): Eukaryota > Metazoa > Chordata > Actinopteri > Syngnathiformes > Syngnathidae > Entelurus > Entelurus aequoreus. Next base: position 14,397,774 of record NC_084754.1, on the reverse strand, counting down.
ACAGGACAACAGAGGGGGCTGAAGTATGGCCAAGAGTGTCAGCTTACATCTCAAGCACAAAGTTAAACGTTCATGCTCTGAACCCAAACATACACAGCGAAAAAGAGCACAAATTCATTCAGAGACTTGAATATCAATTAATGTAGACTCATTATGGCAACTGTTGCCCATCACTGCATTTACATTATATTTATGGCTGCCATAAACCTTGTGACAGCAAACAGACTTTGGCACCATAAAGCAATAATATAATGGATCACCGGTTAGACACACCCCACTCTTGAATTGTACCATATGTAGTTAGTGGATTCTTATTCTTCTTCATGCCGTTAAATGTGCTCGACTAGGTCTGACATTTAGATTGTAATATTCCAACAATAACAAATGCCATGTGACTACACTGAAACCGACGTAAACACAAGAGTCCGCACCTACATACACTATATGAACAATGCCTGATTGTGCCCTTGCTCAGCGTCTAATTGAATTCTGACTTACTTTTAATGCTGGGTTTACAATATACTGTATCTGAGCCTCAACGTGTGTGTGCGTGTGAGTGTGTGTGTGTGTGTTGTGTGTGTTCATGTGTGTGTGGGTAGCACAGATGGTTGTATGGTGATCCCAACATGTTCTGGACATGAAAACACCCTTACCATATCACCTTCCCTTCCTCTGTTAGCTGTTGTCAGAGTTACCTTTTCAACAACAATTTCTATATTACGTATAGAATGTAAAACAGCATTTGCTAATTCAACATGACAGGAAAGAAAGGGATAACATAGTCCATAGTAATTACTATGGACTATGTTATCCCTTTCTTTCGCTGTTATAAAATGGTAACATACTGTATGAACATTTGAACAGAGGAGGTGAACAAACTATAGGTTGCATTTTAAAACTCTGCTTCTTCCTACTCCTTTTCAGACATGTTGGATTGTGTAAAAGTATCTTGTTCTTTGAATACAAACACTTTCACCCAAAAAATGAATGCATTAAATACTGTTGGGGAATCATATTGAAAATAAAAGCTGGGAATTCTGAGGGGACAATATAGTTTACTTCATAAGAGGTTATCGGACAGGCCTAGCCGAAGAAACACCTGCTTTGCCAACTTGTATAGTAGGATACGCTGGCTTTAAATACCTGAATAAAAATATTCAAAGATGTTTCCTGACTTACCTTATGGCGGAACTCTCGAGCAACTTTGCGCTCCATAGCAGAAAAAACAAGTTTTAGCCAACACGGTGTCGTGAGATGAACTATGTATGGTGTTTGGCACAAGTCAACCGAGGTAGGTCTGTAAAGCTGCAATGAGTACACAGTTTTACTTCCGTCTAAGCATTTCACAATAAAAAAATAGATTTGTACGGTTAAGTGTTCGATTTGGTACTGAATAAAGCTACATTGAATTTATTAAATTCTACTTTCACTTATATGAAATATTTGCAAATTATGAAGACTGTATTTGCCTAAAAGAGCATAATAATACATTTTTGTTTTATTTTACCAACATTTTAAACTACGTACAGTAGAAAGCTTGACAAAATTCTTAACGAGGGGTCAACAGCTAATTTAACATTTTTAAAAGCCTTGCAGTTAGAAACAACTTATGGAAACAATTGTGACTGGGTAAATAAATACATCAATGAATGAATAAATGCATGATATAAAAATAGAAAGGAACTTTTTGAATAATAATAGCAATATAATGGGTAATATGGTATGGTTGGTAAAGTCAGTATTATTACTATTATGACTATTGTTATTATTACATTACTCTTAATATTTGTATTATTACTTTTGTTATTATTACAATGCAGTTAACTTTCGTTGTTCGTGTTGTTGTTGTCAGTTAATTAGTCTACCAGGAGATGGCAACATATACACCATCTCTCCATTTTCGTCACGAAGAACATAACGAAGAAGAACAGGAGGCGTGAGCTTCCGGGTTTCAAAAATCTTCGTTGCAACCGTAACCATCAGCACTAGAAGGAGACTAAACAACATCCGGTAATGAAAATGTTTAAGCAATGTGTTATTATGCCTCTTAACTACCAAAATGATTTTTGTCGCCGTAGTTTAATTCACGACGTACGACTGAACACTAGTACTCTTGTAGCGATAATGAGCGTGCGCTTTTTTTTAGGCATAATGAACGTGCGCTTTATTCCCGTGTGAAGGGGAATATATAAACGACTAGTCTGTGTCGATGAGTTCCCCAAAAGGGACAAGCGGTAGAAATATGGATGGATGGATGTATTAGACTTTAGCCATTTAAAATGTCAAATATAATAATGAAATTCTATTTTAAAAGTCGCGCTTCTCCTGGCGCCCTCTCCTTGGCAACAGAAACATCTCCACCATAGGATTTTTTTGTATTTTTCATTTTGAAACAATAAATTTTTTTAATACAAATCACATACAGTATATGATTTATTTATTTATTGATTACATACATATTTATAGAAAATATGCTGCGATAAGGTGGCGGCTTGTCCAGGGTGTACGCCGCCTTCCGCCCGAATGCAGCTAAGATAGGCTCCAGCGACCCCAAAAGGGACAAGCGGTAGAGGATGGATGGATAGAAAATATGTTTAGTTTAATATAGTCTTATACATAAAATATTGTTTTTTAAAATAGGGCTGTCAAAGTTAACACAACAATGGTATGTAATTCATCACAAAAATATCGCATTAATCATGTATAAACGCAGATTAATCACACAATATATTTTGCTTGTGGTGTACTGTATGTATTGGGTATGCTTTGGTGTAAATGTTGCTCCCCTATAACATTTATACTAAGTTCCTGCGTGTCTGCAAGATGTTCGTTTGTTGAGGCCTTCCCTTTAGATTGCAAGTGAAACCCTCCACGCCCCGCCTTGTCAAAAAGTATCCAAAGCTATCTTTTTGAAAACTTACACTGTTAAATATATATCTTGAAGACGAACGTCACCATTTAGTTTTTTTTTTCCAAACACGGTGAAAAATAAACTTCATGAAAATTATATAGAATCACCAGATCACAACATTAAGTACACTTGCACACCGTGTAGACATATGGGGAAATAACTACAGAAGTACACTTCATTTATTAACGGTGTTAAAAAAAGATCAGTTAGAATAATACATAATGTCGGATATAGACAACATTCAAACCTTTCATTCATTGAATCGAAAATACTGAAATTCCACTACATAGTGAATTTGCAAACGGCTAAAATTATACACAAAGCAAACTATAACCTGCTACCCAAGAATATACAACAATTATTCTCAACAAAAGAGGAGATATATAATCTTAGAGGAAAATGTAATTTAAAACATTTGTACGCACGTACAACACTTAAGACTTTCAGTATATCAGTGTGTGGAATTAAATTATGGAATGGATTAACCAAAGAAATCAAACAATGTACTAATATGATCCACTTCAAGAAACTCTTCAAACTTAAAGTGTTTACAAAGTACAAAGAAGAAGAACCATGACAAACATACGGAATGTATTTCATCCATCCGTTCATTTTCTAGATAATCTTACTCATCTCACCATATGAAATATAACTTACTTCACCAATTATTATTTATTTATTTGTATTGTTATTACTCATGGAGTATATTGTGAATAAATTGAGAACAGGAAGTGAACAAAAATTTAGCAACTGCTGTGTAAAGGAAAAGGGGTAGGATTAAATAAGCTCCGCTTCTTCCTACTCCTTTTCGAACATGTTAAATAGAGAAACTGGAAATTGTGATGTATCATGCTGCATGTTCGAAATAAACTCAAACTCGACTCAACTCAACACTCAAATCAATATAGAGCGGCTTGAAAAAAATCTCCTTTTACCAGCATTTATGTCTCTGCATGTCACACTATGGTGTTGTTATGCGCACATCAAGATTAGATGATGATAATATTTTATCCCTTTTTGTGCATGTGTGTGTGTGTTTCCTCAAACCAAGTCGTAATGTTGCCATCCGTCAAGTTTAGCAGTTACGCACAAGCGTGTGTCAATCTTGACAAAATACAAATACAGATAGATGTATTTATTACATAGACATCAGTGCAGGTGGGAGGGCATTAGACAAGAAGAAGGAATAACATGGGAGGCTGCAAGCAGCAGCCATAACATTCTCAAAGCCTGAAGCATTGATGGAAGAGCTCCTACCCCCTCAGACAAAAAACGTATACTAAATGCCTAAATAAGTACATCCACATCTCTGTGACGTCACATTGTTTAAAAAAAGATTGCAAAACACAGCGGTCATAGGCATCCAAAACTGCGTGCAAGCAGCTCACACATGTACCTATATATGTTTTGACACTTTGGCCACTTTGACAAGATTCTAACATTGTAACAACATTTATAGGTCAGAAAAGACAGAAATCATCATAGGTCCCCTTTAGAGGTGTATGGAAAAGGTTATGGTCAAAATACACCCAGTTGGGACTTTAGACAAAACTTTTACCAAGTTTTGAGAAAACAAATGCACTCAAAGTTTATTTATATAGCCATTAATCACAAGTGTCTCTAAGGGCATTACAGTAATACAATGAAACTATTTTTAAAAATGAACAACATGCTGACAATAAAATTACATTTGTGTCAAACTATGGGTTTTTTTTTTTCAAATTAATAATGCTCGCAAGTTATTAACCGCAATTATTTGTGATTAATCATAATTCAAAAGTGTGATTAATCTGATTGAAAAAATATAATCAATAATAAGCATTTCACGGCACTAATGAAAATATTTCTGTGCTTGTGAATTATACTGTGCCCTGCACGTGAAGATCCCGTGTTCAAATTCAATATTTACCTTTTTCACGAATGGCTCAATTTGCAATGTTTATCAGTGTTTGTTGTGAGATGTGTCATAAAATAAGCTGATTCTTGTGTTGTCATTTTTTATTTATTTCAGCTTCGAGATGGGGTCACCCAAAAAAAAGGCACACAGGTATCATTTGTTAGACATTAAGTATTGTTTTGCATAAACGGACTGACTATTCTTTACCTGCAGAGCCAGTCTGCATTCTCCTGGTACGGAAATGGAACCTCTAATTCCCCCCGTCAATGAACGCCTGGGGTACCTTCGTCCCTCCAGGGAACTTTTAGAGTTCTACAGGGATAAGATTTCCCAGTTTGACGGCGAACAGGAGCAGCTGCTTCAGATGTTGGAGAAGTACAAGAGCATCATTGAGAACCAGGTGAGGTGCGAGCCATGGCGATGTACTGCCAAGTTAAACCGATCTCTCTCACTTGCATATCTGCTCGCAGCACAAGCTAGAGGGTGAAGTGCGGCAACGTGAAGGAGAGATTGCAGAGCTGCAGAATGCTCTGAGTGACATGCAGGTGTACCTTTACCAAGAAAGAGAACAGTCTCTGAGGCTTCATGCAGAAAACGACCGACTAAAGATCAGGTTTAGAAGCAGCAGTGCCACAAACGTTACTGTCCATACGTAGAGTTACCATTAGTTTTTAGATGATGTCTATATGTATTTATTATTCCAGAGAGCTGGAGGACAGGAAAAAAATCCAACACCTTCTTTCACTGGTGGATCATGATGATGGAGAGATCACATACTTCCTACGGGAGCCTCCTCATAAGGTAGAGTTGCACGTGGCGGTCACATCATTACGTAGACTTGTAAAAAAAAAATAATTATCGAATGTATGACTTTGGTCCAAAATAACTGCTCAGTTTTGATTTGACACTTTAGGGAGGGCTACTTTAACTATATGTCTGTTGTGGTGGTAATAGTTTGCGTTATTGGTATTGCATATCATGGTTACTGTATGCAAGAGGGGTGACTCATCTCATGGTATTGTTGTGCAAACTACAACTACATGACACATACAGGATAGGATAGACGTTATTCATCCCCCAATGGGGAAATTATGTGGTTGCAGTGCAGATTCAAAAAGTCCACAAAAATAAAGTGAAAAAAACATGAAAACAAAGAGGGAAACATTTAAAGATATATAAGACATTAAAAGAGTTTGAAGCTGATACCACCAGCTGCCACTTCAGCGGGGCCGTTTTACATACTGCTTCAAAAGTAAAACAACAAAAAATCAAAACATTAGCAATAAATAATACATACTGTGCACATACGATTGCACCATGCATAGACAGACACAAAACAAAAACACAATTTCAACACCCACATATTGTACACCGCGGTGGCTTCTGCAGTGCTCCACGCCATCGTCTGCTGGGATGGGGGGGCACCACGGCCAGAGACAGGAACAGACCCAACAAAGCAACAAAGTGAGCCGACTCCGTCCAAGGCTGCCCAGTAGCTGTCGGCCAATGTCCGGTCCGCGCGGATTAGGGCTAGGCGATTATATGATCGTGATTAATTTTAGTTCGATCCCCTTGATCAGTTTTAGCATATGTTAACTTGATTAAACATGGCAGAAATGTCTGTTAGAAGATACTGCAGTAGTGATGCAAGAGTGCTCAGTATAATCCTGCACGGAACTATCTGCCTTTATTGATCGTGGTCCTGTTTGTGTCTATGAATGTGTGTGTATTTGTGTGAACGTTTTTTTCATCCCTATTCCCCGTTGCAAAAGTCAGGTTACTCATGATTTAATTAAAGTCCAATCAGCGTTCTGCTTTTTCCCCCTTACACTGCTGGAAGTGAAGTACAGTGAATAATTTTTATGTAGCGCTTTTTTCTCTCAAAACTCAAAACGCTTTACATGGTGAAACCCATTATCTACATTTAAGCTACATTTAAACCTGGGAGCAAGAGTGAAGTGTCTTATGGCGGAAGCTGGAATCAAACCTGGAACCATCATGTTGCTGGCACGGCCGCTCTACCAACTGTGCCACACAGAAGTGTAACCCAGAAGAATAAATTCAAGAAAAGTGGCCAACACTAGCATAGAAGTTAAACAAATTGAGAAGGAGCAGCAACTTTAGTGACAGACTTTAGTCTCACTGACTGCTGCAGCTCACTTTGTGCGCGGATATCCGCGTATGGACTTGCACACAGGCACATAATGTGAACTCCTGTATTGGTTTTGACTGATGGAATAAACAAACCTACCAAGGTAATCAGAAATATATATTTTTATATCTAAATATTTTTGAATCAGACTCTTGTGTTTGCTCTGATTCAACTCTTCTGATATAACATGTACAGAAAAACCTTCAGACACTTTTTGTTCAAATCAGTTATTGAGTTTGTGGATAAAAACATGTTGTTCCTAAAATAATCATTCAACTTGTTTTATGTGTTGGAACACATTATTTTACAGTACCTCAACTTCAAACTGCACTTTAATGTACTTTCATTAAATATAAGCTACAGTACAACTCAACAATCTGGGTCACCGTTTGCCAAAGCACTGGTTAGTACCATTGATGTATACAAGTAATCAAAGAACACAAATGATTTTAAGTTTTTAAGTGTTGTTGTTTTGTTTACCTTGAAATAAAAGTATTGTAGTATTCAGTGCATTACTGATACTTTGTGTACTGCAGAATGAAGTTTGTGATGACAAGCAAAATGACAAAAGAACTTTGAGAGGAAAAAAGTTGATTTCTTTACCCCCACTAAACGTACCGAAAAAGAAGCGAAACTGTAACCCTAAAACCAGTTACGGACCCTAGCGTGTGTTACCTGTACCGTTGCACCGGTCATAAACACAATCATACAGGTATATATGAACAAAATGACTGTTGTCAGCTGTTGACATATATTACCTCAATCAAACATGGCGGAAATCTCTGTTACAAGATACTGCAGTAGTAAGGATGCAACAGGACTTTAATGAAAAACAAAGAATAGTGATAATAATCGAGATCGGATGATATGAAAAAATTAATTGTGATCGTTTTTTTTGCCATAACGCACAGCCCTAGCACAGATGAGCAAGAATCCATCCAAGGAGACCGAAGTGTCCGATACATGTTCATTTCAGCCAGGGTTCTATGAAGCTGGTCTATCCTAATGTTCAACGCTAGCTCCGCAGCCCTGTCTCTTCTTCAGCTTCTCCTCTAGTCACTCTGCGCAGACTCCTGTGGGGAAAAGAGCCAGCACCTGGCCTCTGGTGCAAACATGGCCATGGCCAAAAGGCTATCCCCAGACAGATCCAAAAGTTCACCAAAAAAACACCAAAAAGTACCACCCCTTGTTACGCAGTTCCGATTGGGCCCAAACCAAACGGCAAAAAATGGATGAAAACAGGAGGGAAACTTTAAGAACACATAAAGAGGATACACAAGACCACGGAGCTCCTACAACCGGCAGCCAATACAGCAGTTCCATCTTGGGTAAAAAAAAAAAAACTAACTCCACAACACCTCTAAAATTGAGTAGGTAACAATTGCTAAGGCAGACTACTTAATAATTTAATAAACACACCCATACTGAAATAAAACAGGCCTTGGCCCGACAGTTTAAGAAAAAGTAAAAACAGTGAGAATCGGGGGGCTCAGCGGGAATTTAGCTGTGGAGGGCAAGTCTGGAAAAAAATGGGTTTTGAGGGCAGTTTTAAAAGAGGAAAGAGTGGGGGTTACAAAAGGAGGGGGCAGCAACCGAAAAAGCCCTATTTTGGGGATTTGCAGGACGAGAACTGAGGGGTCGGGAGGGCACATAGTGGTGGAGGAGGTCGAAGATGTTAAGGGGAGCTAGGTTGTTGAGGGCCTTGTAAGTGGTGAGTAGAATTTTTTAGTTGATTCGGTAACGGATTGGTAGTCAGTGAAGGACAAGGTGGACTGGCGTGATGTGAGAAGGCGGGCAGCAGAGTTCTGCACATACCACCTGGTCATGGATTCTGCTGATTTTACCATTAAAAAAGGATAGAAAATGTCTGCACTTATCAACAATGAAGTAGGGGGAGATGGTGGTCATGGGTTTGAGGAGTCTGCTGATGGTTGAAAATAGCATTCTTGGGTTGCCATTGCCAGAGTTATCGGTAAGTCCTGAGTAGTAGGAGGAGCAGGTGGTGTTGATGGTGTCTTAGTATTGCTTTCGATGTTGCTTGTACATTTCCGAATGAACAGTGAGACCTGTTTTCTTGGCCAGCCGTTCCAGTTGACGTCCCTTTGAGACTTCGGTTGGATCTCATTAGACTGCGCAGATGGACTAACCAACCTGTCAATCATTTTCCACTATTTGTTAGGAAAACTAATTCTGTTGAATGTGATGCCTCAGGTCACTGTCAAACAGAAGCACCTTGAGTCGACGGAGGAGAATCTTAATCTCAGGCCAACAAAGTTGAGACCTGCTGTGACCGGTAAAGCGAGAGGTAAAAAAAAAAAGGCATTTCTTCATAATATATCATAATAAGAACATTTTGTTATGTTGTTGCAATTGTGTTTCTTAGCAGAGATGAGGTTTAAGAGAGCAAAATTTGCTGATCCAGGTGCTTGCGATACTTTGGAAAAATATAAGAATGAGAACCAAACGTTGATGCTTCAGGTAAGAGCAACAAGTGATTGGTTTGACTTTTATTTTTGTGATTTTTATTTATCTATCTCTTATTGTCTCAGGACCCATAGAGTCCAGATGAGCGAAATTTCACTTACAAGTTTTCTATGTATTGTTAGCTCCTGAAAATGAATCTGGCAGTCATTTTCTATAATATCAAAACATTTTGATTATCAGTGGATAACTGTTAGGATTAATTTGGAAATGTATGCAGGCTGACTCCTTCTTTAGTTGTATTGCTACAACCTGCAACAATGTATCTGGCAGACATAATCCTTCAAATTCTGAGCGGAAATAACATGATTGGGGATGAAGATACTATTAAAACACATTCTGGGCAATATAAAATTGCCTCCAGTCTTCTGTAGGTAATGTTAGCAGGCCGATGCAGGCCCACCCACATTTTGGAGCTAAAAGCATGCATTCCAAAATGTGCTGAAACTTCTTACAGAACCTAAATTACCACTGTGTCTATTTTTGGGGGGGGTTGGGGGGGTTTACCTGACGACATCGTTTTTTTGGTCCACAACTAAGAAATGAGAGCAAATGTCAGCAATAGAGGGGCTCTTTAATCATAATGCATTCACTCTGTTATTTTGGTCCAATTTCCAGGTGGAGGCTCTCCAGGCTCAACTAGAGGAACTAACCCGACTAACCAAAGAGCAGGTCCAGTCACTCCAGGATGACCGACAGATTAAAGGTGAAGAGGTCCAGGCTGAAAGGCAGAGGGATGAGCAGCGCATTGCCGGTTTGACAAACAAGTAGGACTTTTTATGAAACCTGTTTACTTGTTTCCAAATTCAAACACATGTATCACTATGCGATGTAAATATACTTCCAAGTTATGTGAATTTTGAGACGTTTTCCAACAGCTCTCCATTTATTGTTAGCTGGTCAGTTGGCTGTTGGTCTCCAATATCCATGGTCTTTGTCTTTCGGCAGCTGATCTTTAGACTACCGGTAACCATTGCTGCATTTCGCTCAAGATTGGATGTCATTTCTTGAAGGGTTGGTCCTGATTCTGCCAACAGTGCTATGTTGTCGGCAAAGTCCAGGTCTGTAAGGCGTCTTCCTATTCCCCATTGTTTACCAAATTGTGGTCGGTCCATTGCCTTTTTCATAACATAATCTATGGTAGTGATCAACAATAGTGGCAATAGAAGGCAGCATTTGATGATATTGAAGAAGTCTGTGTTTCCTGATTAATCTTTTACACAGCATCTGGATCCCTCATAGAGATTTTTGAAGATATCCATAAAAATATTTGGGATGCCGAATGTTTTTAGTGTTCTCCACAGGGTGTCTATATGTATGCTGTCCAAGGTTTTTTCAAAGTCTACATAGTTTATTGAAAATGCTGTGTGGAATTCAAGGCATTGTTCTACTGCATTTCGAAGCACAAAGATTTGGTTGCCATAGGATCGAGGGCGGAACTCCGTTAGTTCATCTCGGAGCCTCTCATCTATCCATCCATCCATCTTCTTCCGCTTATCTCATCTAGCGTTGTTTTAAGTCTTCGCAGTAGCACCGAGCGAAGTACTTCCCTTGGAGTAAGAGCAGTGTGATCCCTCTCCAGTTTCCACAGTGGCTGAGATCTCCATTCTTTGGTAGTTTCACAATTATACCTTTCTTCCCGTCTTCAGGTACGAGGCATATGTGTCACAGTGAAGCAACAGTGGCTCATGTTTATAAAGCGCATGGTCCTCATAAATGTGATTTCCCTAGAGAAATGTTTCTTTTCCCCATGAGGACGGCATTTCAGTTACATTATGTCAATTTCCGTGACATTCAGTGTTTAATAGGATATTCCGTTTTTATTGCCCGATTCCGTTAACGCGGAAATCGTACGGTCCTCGATAACTCGAAGTTACGGCTAACATTTATTTTGCTGCCCTATTCTGTGCGTTTATCTCCAAGAGTTGTCATTCTGTACATATTTATGATTCTGTTTACTTCTTAATTAACCAGAATTGGAGCGGGACGAGGTTGACTCTGATTGGCTGTTGTCAGGCACAGTTCCGCCATGTTTGATCAAGTTAATATATTCACAGCTGATCACTATGATCGAGCTGAAATGTATCATTATCATATAATCACCCAGAGCTTGTACAACATTTAGAAAATGACATGTAATGTAATGTACACTTTATGTAACTTGTGTGTTACTCTATTTTATTATATTATATTTCTATGTATCTTTCTCTGAGTGTTTTTGTCTTGTATTGTTGGTGGTACCTGCTGCTGGAATTTAAATTTCCCTGGTGGAACCTTCCCAAGGGATTAATCAAGTTAATATCCATTTATCTCATGGCCAATTATGCAAATGAACGATTAACACTTTGCAGTCCTGTAAGAAACACTGTTTATGTTTGACCTCCAGCTGATTTAATGTGGTAGTGTTGTTTGTTTGTTCCCACAGGCTCCAGCAAACACAGAACCTACTGTACGAAAGCACCAAAGATTTTCTACAGCTCAAATTTGACACAAGGGCTCAGGAGAAGATATGGATGGCGGAGAAGGACCATCTCTTCGGGGAGCTGGACGCGTGTCACGAGCGTTTAAGGAAAGCCGGATTTGGTGATTTTGAAGCTGAGCACCATCAGCCAACCAGAAGGAGCCCGACTCAGGTCAGCCTGACCCATTTTGGTACTGCTGCTACTTCTAACGGGGTCATCCCAAGTTGGACTGCTGCTCCTGCCAGGGGCACCTCAAGTTGGACTGCAGCTCCTATCGGCGTCACCCAAAGTTGGACTGCAGGTCCTACCGGGGTCACCCCAAGTTGGCCTGCAGATCCCACCGGGGTCACCCCAAGTTGGCCTGCAGGTCCTACCGGAGTCACCCAAAGTTGGACTGCAGGTCCTACCGGGGTCACCCCAAGTTGGCCTGCAGATCCCACCGGGGTCACCCCAAGTTGGCCTGCAGGTTCTACCGGAGTCACCCAAAGTTGGACTGCAGGTCCTACCGGGGTCACCCCAAGTTGGACTGCGGGTCCTACCGGGGTAAACCCCAGTCGTGATGCTGCAGGTCCTAGCAGTGTCAACCCCAGTCGTGTTGCTGCAGGTCCTAGCGGTGTCAACCCCAGTCTAGGTGCTGCAGGCCCTAGTGGTGTCAACCCCAGTCGTGGTGCTGCAGGCCCTAGTGGTGTCAACCCCAGTCGTGGTGCTGCAGGTCCTAGCGGTGTCAACCCCAGTCATGTTGCTGCAGGTCCTAGCGGTGTCAACCCCAGTCTAGGTGCTGCAGATCCTAGCGGTGTCAACCCCAGTCATGTTGCTGCAGGTCCTAGCGGTGTCAACCCCAGTCTAGGTGCTGCAGATCCTAGCGGTGTCAACCCCAGTCGTGTTGCTGCAGGTCCTAGCGGTGTCAACCCCAGTCGTGTTGCTGCAGGTCCTAGCGGTGTCAACCCCAGTCGTGTTGCTGCAGGTCCTAGCGGTGTCAACCCCAGTCGTGTTGCTGCAGGTCCTAGTGGTTTCAACCCCAGTCGTGGCGCTGCAGGTCCTAGCGGTGTCAACCCCAGTCTAGGTGCTGCAGGCCCTAGCGGTGTCAACCCCAGTCGTGGTGCTGCAGGTCCTAGCGGTGTCAACCCCAGTCGTGGTGCTGCAGGTCCTAGCGGTGTCAACCCCAGTCGTGGTGCTACAGGTCCTACCGGTGTCAACCCCAGTCGTGGAGCTGCAGGTTCTACCGGTGTCAACCCCAGTCGAGGTGCTACAGGTCCTACCCGAGTCACCCAACTTTGGAATGCTGCTCCTATCGGGGTCAGCCCCAGTCAAGGTGATGCGGTGGCTGCTCCTCTTACTTCTGCCACTACCGGGGTCAGCCAAAGTCGTGTTGCTGCTACTACTACTACCAGGATCAGCTCGAGTCGGGCTCCTACTTCTACTGGGATCAGTTCCACTCGGTTCCACATGCAGCCTCAGCCTGACTTAAGTCAGAGACATAAGGAAGAGATCAAGGTACATATGTCTTTATAAAGCAAAAACATGTACCGGTATTTTACATAGGCTACTGTAAAAATCAAAGTCTTAATTTTGAGCTCGAGTGGTAGGGTTGTAACGATAATCGATGTAATGGTAAACCGCGGTAAAACTCCCCACATCACTTGTTTAATTAAAATTATTGCCGTGATTGATAACACTTATAAACTCACAGACCCGTGACTGTGCTCATTTACTGGCTAATCAAGCTAGCGCTAGCTTAAGTGCTGACATGAATACAAGACATTAGTGTCGTTCCCCATTAAGAAAGACATACTCCAATATAAACTTGTACAAACACATTGCTGTCTGAACAACTAAGCTATACAATTGTGCACATTGAACCTCCAGGTTGTGCACTGAGTGATTGATTTATACTGGAAGGAATAATGACAACAGGAAGTGGGCTCAGATGACGTCACATAAACTGGAAGTGATGCACCCAACTGCCGTTTTTTCTGTACTGTACTTTTTGAACACATTCAACAATACCGTGATAATAACAATAACTGTGATATGAAATGTTCATATTGTTACATCCCTAAATGAGACTCATTTGATCTTTTCAGTCCGGGCAAGATCATTTCAAGGAAGCCCAACGTATGGCAGAGATGTACAGAGAACAGTGCATCGCCTTGGAAACGGAACTGGCCCAAGCCAGGGAGCAGGGGGACGCAGGCAGGGAAATATATAAGGTACTCTCACTTTTTTGACTCGTACTAATTATTATTTCCGGGTGACTTACTACTTTTTAGTTATTAATGTTTGATGCGCACAGGAGCGTGTCAGTAAAACGGCTAAGCGTCTCCAGGCCATGACTCAGCGTTATGAGGCACTGGAGAAGAGGAGGAACCTGGAGGTGGAGGGCTTCAAAACAGACCTGAAGCAACTCAGACATAAACTGAAGGATGTAGAAAAACAGCTTTTACAGGTAACACTGTCACAACACATACAGTGGGGCAAAAAAGTATTTAGTCAGCCACCCATTGACAATCAATGGGTGGCTGACTAAATACTTTTTTGCCCCACTGTATATGTAAAATTAATTTTTAAACGTGTTTTCTATGTCTATTCCTCAGGTAACCCATAATATTGGGCCTAACCAGGACCTAGCTATTCTCCAAGAGGTCCGGGAGAGCAACAACAGGACAAAGAAGGTCCAGAATGGGCTGACGGTGTTAAAGGCAAAGATTTATGGACTGGAAAATGAACTGCGATTTTGCTGAGGAATAGATCAACAATGCTTTTTGTTACACAGATGCCTTGAATAAGCTTTGTGAGCTTTACTCCAATCAACTTTACAGTATAGTTGTACTATTGTTTTATTAGTACTATATGCAATACTTTTGTGCTAATAAATGTATTTTTAAGGTAAGAAAACTGACTTGTATGGTCTGACACTTTGATTATATTCGTGTAGAGCAGTGGTTCTCAAACTTTGTTCACCAAGTACCAACTCAGAAAACACTTTGCTCTCCAAGTATCACTATAATGACCAACATTAAAATAAAGTAGCATAGTAGGCCCAAATATTAATTAAAAACAAGACAGAGGTTTTATTTAACAAGTATATTTAATATTTTTGGCCACTGTAACATAATCAACCAAAGTTTATTTATATAGCCCATAATCACAAAATGTCTCAAAGGGCTGCACAAATCACAACTCTGATCCCACATCAGGGCAAATCAAATCAACTTTATTTATAAAGCACATTTAAAATTTACCACAGGGGTAGCCAAAGTGCTGTACAATGGGCAGGTTAAAAGATAACACAAGAGAAACGAGCAAGCACAACACAACACAAACAGAGCACGATAAATAAATAAAACATAAAAAACAGGTTCACAGCAGGTGCATTGTGGGACGCCACAGCAGGATGGAGATCACTCAGTGTTAAAAGCCATGGAATAAAAGTATGTTTTTAAGAGTGTTTTAAAAACAGGAAGAGAGGAGGCCTGTCTAACACTCAGAGGTAAGTTGTTCCAGAGCGTGGGAGCAGCAGCGGCGAAAGCTCTGTCACCTCTAAGCTTCAGCCTTGTGTCAGGGACCGTCAATAGCAGCTGATCGTCTGATCGTAGGGATCGGGGGAGGTAAGGCTGAAGGAGGTCGGAGAGATAAGTTGGAGCGAGGTTGTTTAGACATTTAAAAACAAATAGTAGGAGTTTAAAATGTATTCGGTAACGCACAGGGAGCCAGTGAAGGGGTGATGTGCTCACGCCTGCGGGTCCGTGTTAGCAGACAAGCTGCAGGCGGGTGAGGGAGGCCTGGCTAATGCCTACGTACAGGGCATTGCAGTAGTCAAGACGAGTCGAGATAAAGGCGTGGATTAAATTCTCAAGATCATGTCCTGACAGAAACGGCTTCACTTCCGCTATTTGGCGTAGTTGATAAAAGCTTTTTTGTACAACGCTGCTGATTTGTTTTTCAAACTTGAAATCTGAGTCGAACTTTAACCCCAGATTTGTAACACAGTCACTGAGATACGAGGTCAGAGTGCCGAGGTCCACGTTGGGGGAGGGAGAGCGACTTGGACCGAACAACATAACTTCTGTTTTGTCTTCATTTAGGCTAAGGAAGTTAACTGAAAGCCAGGCTTTGATGTCATGCAGGCAGTCAATAAGACGTTGGACCGTGGTATTTTGTGCCATGGGAAAGTAGATCTGGCAATCATCGGCATAAAAATGAAATGTAATACCGAACTTCCTGAAAACAGAACCGAGGGGGAGAAGGTAAAGTGCAAATAAAATTGGGCCAGGGATTGAGCCCTGGGGGACCCCATGTGGTAGAGGAGCTGTGGAATACATATAACTGTCTACTTTTACACAAAAACTCCTGTCAGTTAGGTACGACCGGAACCAGTTGAGGGCGGCGCCCTTAATGCCCACACAGTTCTCAAGACGAGTGATTAAGGTAGACGGTCGACGGTGTCGAACGCAGCAAGAACAAACTCAACCCAATGGGAACAATGAGAAACCCTGGAAGGGACCGCAGACTGGTGCAATTGATGCCGAGTGGACACAGTTTGAACAGTAAGACTGTGTTTGAATATTTAATTGATTAAAAAAAGAGTGTTTGTTTTCTCAGTACCAGTATTATAATTTCCCTATCAAATGAATAAATAAATACTATAATTTTATTTTTTTTAAGTCGAATCGCTGTAATGTGCTAAGTGTCAATATGCTATTAGCATGAATGGCAGGTGGCAATATTTTATGTCAGGGGCGTCACTAGCTTTTAAGGACAGGGGGGGCTTAGCCCCAAGAGATGCACAGGATGCGAGCGAACGTAGCGCATAAGCACAAAACTTCACAAACGGCTAACGAAGACTTATAAATTATTCATTGTTATTATTATTATTTCAGTCGGTTTATTTTCAATCTGTGTTCAGTACAACAACAAACATGGGTTTGCACAGTGACATTTTTTTTACAGCATCAACAAGAAACAATTACTTGCATGATCCTTCAAGATACACTGAAACACAATGAAAGTCATGGCATTAGCCTCTATGTTATTAATTCACAACATAGAGGCTAATGCCATGACTTCAGCTCACAATACAATAATTGTTTGTTCCCAAATATTTTGAAGTTGCACATATTACATTTTGGGCACATATGTGACTAAAATGGTTGTAAATTCAAGCCCTGGAAATATTACTTAATTACTTGAATTAAAGTAATATCTGGATCGGGATAATTTGGCTTGTATATAACATATTTATATATATATATATATATATTATGGCAAGCCGTTAAGGAAATTAAATATATATGGAAGTCTGAATAGAAATGAGAAACTTTTGAATACAGTATACTGTAAATAAGAAAGACTTAGAGTCTGTCTGCTGATCTGAAAAAGAGCCAAAGCTGTCAAAGAGCTGAGGGACCATCTTCAAAGTGCAATGCTGAAACAAATAATGCAAACAATAAAATGTAACTTCCAGGGCTTGAGATTAACGTAGTTCCGTCGTCGGTAAAAAAAAATGCACGGGACGAAATTAAATGCTCCCCGGGACGATGGCTTTTAACCATTTTTTTTCTTTTTCTTTTTATGTATTTATTCATTTTACATTTTATATTAAATGTCTTGGTTTTTCCACCCTCTGAAAATCCTATGAAATGTTTAACAAGCCATCCTATAATAATACAGCTATTAATGTAACAATACAATAAAACAAATATGTTTATTATATTTTTTTTATTATTATTTTAACAATAGGCTAATGTATATTACTTTATATAGATTCTACAAGAAACACAAAACTTAAAAACTAAATTATTTACAATTGCAGACACAAGGTTCTTGTTCTGCAGTGCTGTGTGCTAATGTGCTTCGTACACCTGCAACTCCGCAAGCAAGGTCGCAGAGAAAATGCGGACTGGATTTTGAGTGATGTGGGCATTTTCTGTATGAACAAATTGGATACCGACGCACTAAAGGGGCTCTCTAACTTATGCTATGAAGTGAGGGGAAACTGAGTGAATAATGACAGGTTATATGATTATTTATTTAAACTCATATCCGGGCCACTTTATAATGTCGGCATGTATTATATTTTTTTTAACACCAAATTATTTAGGGGGGCTTAAGAACATTTTAGGGGGGCTTGAGCCCCCCTAAAATAGGCCTAACAACGCCAATGTTTTATGTGTTTGGTAATTATATGCTGAAAACTCACTTTTGTTATTTCCATGAGCCTTCATTGAAACAAACGAAATAAATGTGTCTGTGACATCACACATTTTTAAGCAGGTCAAAAAGACAAATGCATTGAGAAGCATTGAGAGTTATACCACACAAATTACACTCATTCGGTGGAATTACACTTTTGTTTCCGTGTACATTAGTCCAACAAAATAAGGATTCAACATAAAATGCAAACAGTAGTATGTCTTTTTAAATGTTCTTTGTAAGCCCAGACGAGAGAAGGAGTGTTTTGTCTCATTTACCTGAAATGGAAAGCGGAACTGAAGACCATTTCCGGCTCCCAGCGTGACACGCACCGCGCATGCGCACTTAATGACCGGCCCATGCAAACACAAGGGCAGAATAAACGCACACTTTATTATTGATTCAAACTTCAACTTTCTAGCCGCTAGATTCTTACGCAAGCTTTAGGGTTAGTTTTAGCGACAGTTTTCTCAGCTGATGGTTTTATCGGAGCAACAATGCAGAGAATAAAGTGTTTTAAAAGCACCTGGAAGTTGATGAATTGGAGCTGCGAGAGAGCAGGACAACCACTTAAAACATTGCGTTGTACTTCCAGGAATTACAGCCAGGTAGGTCCCAAATACACACTTTTTATTTACTGTAATAAACATTTAGAAGGTCAATGAAAGTGAAGAAATGTTGTCATCAGTGCTATCTGCACTTACACAATATATGTGTGTACCTTTCTGTGCTGAGTGATCAAAGTCTTGGTCACCCTATGTTCATAAAAAGTTACCCTGTCTAAAAATATTGTGCTTTACTGTCACATAAGTCTTTATTTTTACAATACATGTTGTTAAATCGTGTTAAAGTGCTCTGTGTCAACTGTCAACATGCTGGCTTGGGGGTTAAATCCCCAAAAATGATTCCCGGGCGCGGCCGCCGCTGCTGCTCACTGCTCGCCTCACCTCCCTGGGGGTGATCAAGGGTGATGGGTCAAATGCAGAGAATAATTTCGCCACACCTAGTGTGTGTGTGTGTGTGACAATCATTGGTACTTTAACTTAACATGTGGTTCCCAAACTTTTTTCACCAAGTACCACCCTAGAAAACACTTGGCTCTCCAAGTACCATTATAACGACTAGCATTAAAATACAGTAGCATAGCAGGCCTAAGCACTCATAAAAACAAGGCTGAAGTTTTATTAAACAAGTATGTTTAATATTTGTGGCCACTAACATTACATTACACACAGTTTGAACAGTAACACTGTGTTTGAATATTTAAATAAGTGATCCTTTGGCGTACCACTAGATGGAGCTGTACCACAGCTTGAGAATCACTGTAAACACTACTTATTCTGAGTAGATCAACATGTGTATAATTTGATTTAAAGTTGGAAAAAATATTAAGTTCAAAATTACAGCACCATTTAAAAAAAAATTATATAGTAACCAATACAAACTTGAAATGAATTAAAATAGATATGTACAGTAGACACACTTATTTATTGTTGTACTGTTTTCTGACAGAGCTAAAGCATAAGCAGCATCACACTAATAAAATACACCAGTGGTTCTTAACCTTTTTGACCTCAGGGTCCAACTTTTCCACTACAGAGTGGTCCAGGGCCCAATCAAATATTAACACTGAATAACATGAATAAGTCTACTTTTGTAGTTATTTACCCATATTTCTGCACAACAACTCAGATATGGTAACACTAGCAAGCAGTAGAGAATATGGAATGCTTTTTTTTTTTATGAGATTCCCATTTAATTTTCCTATCTATTATTACACCCATAATGTGGTTTCTTCTTTTTTTCTTTTTCTCCCATGATGCACAACAAATTTTTGCATGTCGAAAATCTAACGAGGAAGTGCTGCAAGTGCTGTAAGCTCAAAGTTGGTAGCAGTCATGGCGCCTCGTAGTCATGTGAGTTGCTTTTTGACCAACCAATGAGGAGATCGCCTGAAACTGACTCTGGTTTGAGATTATCATTATGCAAAAGTGCACACAACCGAGTACCACTCCGGCCCATACAAATCACAGCTGAGAAACGGGTCTTTTTTTGGCGGCCCAACAATAGGGGCGACGAGGAATAGTTAAACGCGCTACACTACACTGCTAAGATAGATCTTTTGACTGTAAACAGGGGTGAGCACATTTATACGAATATCAACAGCAATGATACCAAGTGTAGTATCAGCCAATGGTTGATACTACAGTGATTAGATCAATATTTTTTTATCATCACAATTGTTTTTGTTATTGTTTACAAACTCAGGAATTGAGACATGAGTAGTTTTTGCTTTTGTTTACATGTTTATTATAAATGGTGCATGTGTTAAAAGGGAAATGAAAAAATAATTTAAATATTTAAATTATACTGTTAAACCGGCATCCTGTATTTTTGTCTGATTATAATTGCCATCACAAAATGTAATCAGTCAATGATTATGAAAATTTGCATTATCAGCCTTGGCATGACCAATAGTGCTCCTTGGTATTAGATCCATACTCAAAACTAATGTAACTTATCCAAACAATAGAATAATTACATTTTAACAGGAGTGTGTAGAGGTACATGTAAAACATAAGTAACCACATATTAACAGTAAATTAACAAGTAGATTAAAAATAATTTTGAGAAAATAATACAAAAAAATGAGGCAATATGTTAATGCATACGACAGCAGCTAAATTGAGAGCCTTTGTAGCCAGTTTTGCAATGGTTCTGTTATCATTTACATGCCAAATAAAATATGGTGATATACAGTACAGGCCAAAAACTTTGGGCACACCTTTCATTCAATGCATTTTCTTTATTTTCATGACTATTTACATTGTAGATTGTCACTGAAGGCATCAAAACTATGAATGAACACATAAAAGGTGAAATAACTGAAAACATGTTTTGTATTCTAGTTTCTTTGAAATAGCCACCCTTTGCTCCGATTAATTTTTTGCACACTCTTTGCATTCTCTCGATGAGCTTCAAGAGTTAGTCACCTGAAATGGTTTTCACTTCACAGGTGTGCTTGAAGCTCATCGAGAGAATGCCAAGAGTGTGCAAAGCAGTAATATAAAACATGTTTTCAGTTATTTCACCTTTTTTGTTAAGTACATAACTCCACATGTTCATTCATAGTTTTGATGCCGTCAGTGACAATCTACAATGTAAATAGTCATGAAAATAAAGAAAACGCAATGAATGAGAAGGTGTGTCCCAACCTTTGGCCTGTACCACTGTATATATCGTTTTTGCGTATCACGTGATATAGGTTTTAGTTGAGACTGAATCCACAGAGAGTATGGCCAACTCGGTTTCGCAGTTGGTGGCACCCTGCAGTCATGTGAGGGACTTTTGACCAATCAGAGAAAGTATGGCCAGACGATTCCTAAATGATTGGTTAACAGCCTCTCACTTGGCCACAGGGCGGCATGTTGGGGACCAACTCTAATCTTACTCATCTCACCATATGAAATGTAACTTACTTCACTGAGTAGTATTTATTTATTGTTATTGTGATTACTTATGGAATATATTGTGAATAAATTGAGAACAGGAAGTGAACAAAAATTTTAGCAACGGTTATGTAAAGGAAAAGGGGTAGGATTAAATAATCTCTGCTTCTTCCTACTCCTTTTCGAACATGTTGAATAAAGAAACTGGAAATTGTGATGTATCATGTTGTATGCATGCATGTTCGAAATAAACTCAAACTCAACTCAACTCTGAAACCGGGTTGTCTATACTCTCTGCTCTGACTGAATCAACAGTGCCTCTGCAGGTTACATGCCGGTATTACACCCTTACTTAATATCGATAACCTTCACTGCTGTCTCTCGTCCAGCTGCCTCCACAAGCCTCATTTGGTCTCCTCTTCGACATCGACGGGGTGCTGGTGCGAGGCGGCACGCCGATCCCTGCAGCCAAGCAATGTTTCCGGAACCTGGTGGACCGCCAAGGCAAATACAAAGTTCCCGTGGTGTTCGTCACCAATGCTGGAAACTGCATGAGGCAAACCAAAGCAGAGCATCTTTCACATCTGCTTGACGTGGAGGTGAGAAGAAAAGTTGTGTGTTCACAGATTCATTACGTCTAACCTTCTTATGTCGGCCTCAGGTGTCGCCAGACCAGGTGATGTTGTCCCACAGTCCTTTGCGAATGTTTACACAGTTTCACCAAAAGTGCGTGCTGGTGTCAGGACAAGGTCCTGTTGAAGAGGTGGCTCACAAGTATCCTTATCGACTTGGGTGCAATTTCTGTTTACTCTGCCATCACTTTTTACACTTTGGACTCTTTTCTGAATGTTTGTCTTGCAGAGTTTTTTTTTAAATACCTTTGGAAAATACTGTCATCCATGTTTGCCTTTACCAACAAAACCTCAGCCTGGGCTTCCAGAATGTTGTCACCATAGATAATCTCAGAGAGGCGTATCCTCTTCTTGATATGGTGGATCACGACAGGAGACCCAAAGGCCGAGTGAGTTCTCACCTTCACAACTTTTTGTCCCCGTGGGCTGAAGTGAAAATGTGCCAATAGAAAATGGCCTGAATGTAAATAAAACGTGCCTTAAATTAGTAAAAATAACAATGATAGACGGCAAGTACATGCCATCAATGACTGTGTGAGCTATATATAGAAAAGATTAAATTATGTGATTACTGTGATCGTTTTTCTTGGTGTGCAATACTATAATCATAGTATTTTTGGTTTTATTTGATCTTTTATCTATATATATTAGTGCGCAATATGTAGTATTTTTTGTTTTGTTTTTCATTATATTTAACTTCTGTTACTGTATGTAAAAACCTGCACTGCAACAATGTAATTTCCCCATTGACTTAGACTTAGACTAACTTTATTGATCCACAAGGGAAATTGTTCCACACAGTAGCTCAGTTACAAAGGATGGAAAGGATAATGCAGGTATAAAGTAGACTAAAAATGTACCATAGTAGCAATATAAAATATAACATATGTAATATTTACATATTATATATACAGTATATAATATATACTGATCTATTATTTTATTATATTATATTTTTATATAATATATACAATATAATAATAATATGAATCCTATTCTAATAAAATCATGTACTTTGATTTTGATATTATTCTTCATTTTATCCTCTGATAGGTTAAAAATTAACACCAATGGGAGCATTTTAAACTGTCGGACTCAATTCCACCTATTTGACTGACGAACATGATCACATAATTTATTCAAAAAGTATAAATAACGACAAATGAAGATAGTATACTGATAACCGCAACATGTAATAGTAAAAAAACAACATTATGATGTGTCCATTATCAGAATGTCAAGTTATCATGCCATGATTTTACAAGTCCAGCCCACTTGGAAATAGATTTTCCTCCATGTGGCCCCTGAGCTAAAATGAGTTTGACACCCCTGGTCTAGCTCCTAGTAGCCTATAGATTACCATGTTTACTTTTTATAAAATACAAGAAAATACCAGTTTTGTGTTCTTATTGGAGGACACGTAGATGTTAACTGGTAGGTAGGTAGGTCTTTATTGTCATTGCACAAGTACAACGAAACTTTGTTTTCAGCACAAACCCGTTCAAAATTAGACAAACAGTGTACAGGGTTACAGAACAGAAACGCTGATGGGTCGCCACAAGGCGCCCCGTAAAAGATGGGAAAAAGGTCAACGCTTGGGGAGGATGAGTAAAAAAAATACAATCTAGACTGGGCAAAAACCTCCATAACAAAGCACATATACATATTACAACATACATCTCGAGACTAGCAACAGAGGGGAGGGAGTGGGGGCCACGGTGGCAGGCTGCACCTCTTCAGGCACAGCCCAGCCATCCATCACCCCTAAGGGATTCGTGTCAAGGGCATTGGATGGGGTTGGGGTATGTGTGTGGGGTATATTTCTGTGGATGCGTGTGTGTGTGTGTGTAAGCCTGCTGTGTGTCTGGCTAACTGGCTGTTGAACTTTGCTCAAGTCAATGGGCTGTAGGGCTTTGGGCACCATTAATTTTCAGTTTTGTACCTATTATAATGATTGACACGTTATAGTGTACAATGGCGCACGTTTTAAGTCCATCAACTCATAAAGTCCTAGTCTTTTTCCCCACATTTTACACACAATACTCCAGAGTGTCAAAATGAAATACAATTTTTTAGTTTATTTACACATGTATTAAATCCATAAAAAACTACTGTCCAGTCACTCAGCATTAAAACATGAAGTCACATCCTGTTCAGTGCAATGTAAGCTTCAAAATAACAGCATGGCAGTATTTAACCAAGATTCTACCGCAGCAACTAACACAATGCTCCTGATTATTATAACATTGTTAAATGTTAGCCACAAATATGAAAATGGGTCCATGTACGAAAGAATGGTCAAAGATATTACTGCTCATGTCATTGTGAGTCAGTCATTAGAAAGATCACTGTTTGTTTTCCCAGATTCCACCCTCCAAAGGCTTACAAAGGCCAATAGATGGTATGTTTAAGCATATAGCCAACACTGCTGATGTGGTTGCTGAAGAATAAATACATGTTTTCTCTTCACCAGCTGTCATTTTATTTGGTGAGCCCATCAGATGGGAGACCAACCTCCAGCTATTCGTTGATGTCCTTCTAACTCACGGAAACCCAGGCAGGAATTGGAATTCCGTGCAGTACCCTCACATCCCGGTGCTGGCCTGTAACATGGACCTGCTCTGGATGGCTGAGGCCAAAAATCCTAGGTAGCGCGACAGCGTGCTCTTAAAGGGGAACTGCACTTTTTTTGTTTTGTTTTGCCCATTATCCACAATCCTTATGAGAGACAAGAGCACACATGTATTTCCCTTATCAGAGCGTCAAATAGTGAAAAACTGCTAGTAAGAGGCTGCTAACGAGGCAGGTAACCATCTAAAAACCTCCAACACTGTTTTATATACATGCTGTTAGTATGTACCGTATTTTTCGGACTATAAGTCGCAGTTTTTTTCATAGTTTGGCCGGGGGTGCGACTTATACTCAGGAGCGACTTATGTGTGAAATTATTAACACATTACCGTAAAGTATCAAATAATATTATTTAGCTCATTCACGTAAGAGACTAGACGTATAAGATTTCATCGGATTTAGCTATTAGGAGTGACAGATTGTTTGGTAAACGTATAGCATGTTCTATATGTTATAGTTATTTGAATGACTCTTACCATAATATGTTACGTTAACATACCAGGCATGTTCTCAGTTGGTTATTTATGCGTCATATAACGTACACTTATTCAGCATGTTGTTCACTATTCTTTATTTATTTTAAATTGCTTTTCAAATGTCTATTCTTGGTGTTGGGTTTTATCAAATACATTTCCCCAAAAAGTGTGATTTATACTACAGTGCGACTTATATGTTTTTTTCCTTCTTCATTCTGCATTTTCGGCCGGTGCGAGATACTCCGGAGCGACTTATTGTCCGAAAAATACGGTATGTAACGCAGTAGCAGGCACATTCATGATAACATGTAATATTTAAAGTGTTATTCTTATTGTAAGCATTACTAAGAATAAAATAATTTCCTGAGCGCATAACAACAAACATGAAAACAATGTCAACTTTCTTGTTTGCCACTACTAAGGGCCGACTTCGTGAGCGCCTTGGAGTGTTATCATGTAGCACTATTGCCAAACGTTTTGAATAAGAACATAAAACGGTGACTTACATTGTCCGCTCTCACTGGGATGCCGACTGATGGGATGAATGTATCTTTCAGCTCTTGTGCTGTCCTTAAGCAAATACATTCAGAATAATCCTCAATCTTTAGATTTAAAAAAATGCTTCCTGCTCTATTTGTTGAGAGCCGTATTAAGTTTGTAATGTGTGGATTTTCAAAGTTGAGCAACTTCTTAGCTTGGTGCCACAACCTTCTACTACACAGGTGAGATGCATGATTTATAATCTAGCATTAACTTTTACTAACTCAAATGCAATAAAGCTCAGAAGCAGCTCTAGCTCCTTTATTTTATGGCGGGTCACAACTAACGTTAATAGCAGCTCAAGCTCGCTAGTAGTCGAAGGAGCAGTGTGAGCAAGGTGACGCCAGAAAAATAGTTCCTCAGTTTTAGGTCTTACAATAACGATGACGCTATATAACTTGGTTGCAGCATGTAAATGGATCAATGTTGGCAGTTTTTGGAGGTTTTTTAGAGCACTTTATAGGCAGAGTCGATAAATCCTATTACCTGCATTGTTAGCCGCTTCGTACTTGCAGTTTTTCGCTATTTAGAATGCACATAAAAGGGAAAGATTTGTGTTATTGTCTAAGATTGTGGACAATGGACAGAATTTCAAATTGAAGGGCAAGACAGACTTATACATTCTATCCTGGTTCCTAGTGATGTGCGATACCGAGTAAAATTTAGGCTCGTGGCGACGATACCAATACGATACTTGTGCAAATATATCTAATGTGTCAGTAAAATTTAAAAAGAAGTGTATATCAAATGTTGCTCCTCTTGGGGTATCATGTTTAAACAATATAAAATCACAGGGCAAAAGCTACGATGGCACTGAATTCGTTATCTTATTTATATTCAACTGTGTATGTAGTGTCTCCAAATAGCCTACAATGAAAAGGATACACTTGCTCTTTTAGAACACTGAATGACTCATTTAAATTGCCAGTAATTTCCTTAAACAAATACAATTTGCAATGGCTGTTTGATTCCAAATACTATGTAAAGTTTAATGACACCTAGATTATGAATGAACTACTATGAATTGAGTAAATCAAGGCTTTTTTTTGCCTATGTAAGATTAGCGTAGTGTAATAGACTGTGTGTGTGTGTTTTCCCAACCAATCACTTTTCATTTAGACAAGATCGCAACGATTTAGTTGCTTTACACTGTGTCCCTATTAATGACGTAGGTTATCTAAAATAAAGTGTCAAAAGTATCGATATTTTGATTTGAGAATCGATATTAGAGCATTAAGATTTGGTATGATATCAGTATCAAGCCGCACATCACTACTGGTTCCTTCTTCACAGGTTTGGTCATGGCATGTTCCTGGTGTGCTTGGAGAGTGTGTACAAGAAAGTCACAGGTCATGACCTCAAGTATGAGGCTTTGATCGGTAAACCCAGCGTGGTGACTTATAATTACGCTGAGTTGCTGGTGAGGCAGCAGGCTGAGAGACTTGGGTGGGCCACGCCTGTGAAGAGGCTGTACGCAATCGGGTGAGTGACACTGTCCGTCCAGCTTTACCCGTACAATCTGCTGACACCAACTTTTCTTAATAGTGATAACCCTATGGCCGACATATACGGCGCCAACCTCTACAACCACTACCTCAAGGCTGCTCAGCATTTTCAGACGAAAGCTAACCGGAACGGAGTTAGTGCTGAATCTGTTGACCACGGGCCCGGAATGACGTCAGCCGAATTGGGCGGAGCGCCCGGCGTATTCGCGGCAGGTGTGGATCTCCCCGAGGCGTGCCGCTCCATTCTGGTTTGCACGGGAGTGTACAGCAAAGACCAGAAGGAGCTGCCACCAGACACCACGCAAACTGTGACCCAACAGCACATCTTCCACGGCCATAGGGACTTCCGTTTTGACCCTAGCCTCACAGAGCCTTCCTTTTTGGTGGAGGATGTCAAAGATGCTGTTGAGCTGGTGTTCCAGCAGGAGGAATGGCCACTGAATTAGTTGACACATGAATTACTTTTAAGGGTCTTTCTTTATTGTAGTTTTTTCTCACTAAACACATTTTTATGAAATTTCAACAGTGTGATAAAGTTGGTGTTTATCACTGTTTGTAAACGGTCTTCCCTTTTTTATATATATATATATACACACACACATTTACATATACATTTTTACACATATACATACAGTATATATATATATATATATATATATATATATATATATATATACATACAGTATATATATATATATATATATATATATACTGTGTGTGTGTGTATATATATATTTATATATATTTATATATATCTCCAAATCTGAGGCCATGGTTCTCAGCAGGAAACCGATGGATTGTACAGTCCAGGTAGGGGACGAGACTCTGTCCCAGGTGGAGGAGTTTAAGTATCTTGGGGTCTTGTTCACGAGTGAGGGAAAGATGGAGAAGGAAATCAGCCGGAGAATCGGAGCAGCTGGGGCAGTATTGCAGTCTCTCTGCCGCACTGTTGTGACGAAACGAGAGCTGAGCCAGAAGGCAAAGCTCTTGGTCTACCGAGCTATCTACATTCCTACTCTCACCTATGGTCATGAAGTGTGGGTCATGACCGAAAGAATGAGATCGCGGATACAAGCGGCCGAAATGAGTTTTCTCAGAAGGGTGGCTGGCATCTCCCTTAGAGATAGGGTGAGAAGCTCAGTCACCCGAGAGAGACTCGGAGTAGAGCCGCTGCTCCTTCGCTTGGAAAGGAGCCAGCTTAGGTGGTTCGGGCATCTCGTGCGGATGCCTCACGAGCGTCTCCCTAGGGAGGTCCTCGTTGCACGTCCCACTGGGAGGAGGCCCCGCGGCAGGCCAAGGACCAGATGGGGGGATTACATCTCCTCTCTGGCCTGGGAACGCTTCGGGATTCCCCAGGAGGAAGTCGCTAATGTTGCTCTGGAGAGGGAAATCTGGGGGTCTTTGCTGGAGCTGTTGTCCCCGCGACCCGATTCCGGATAAGCGGTTGAAGATGGATGGATTTGGAATTTGGAATGGATAAGAATTGTGATTCTGATGTAGAACATTTTATTTGAGCACCCTTAATCCCCTTGTGAGTACAGGACCACCTGAATGTGAGCCAACAGTGCAAACTACATTCAACACAGTGCTGCTCAAGCGGAAAGATGCCAATATTTCATAGTTCAGGTCACCAAAACTGTCTCTGCATAACGTGAGAGAATCCCTCTCATACGAGTTCATTTTTTTGGCCCTTACTTGTTTCTAAAATGTCTGCCTCAAGATGGTGAAAGCAATACCGGACACATCAATGTGGTAGGAAAAAAAAATCCAACTGGAAACGTTTTGTTTTTTTCATAGACCACCCACCGTTCTATATGTGTTTAAAATGCAGCTGTATTCACTTCTAACTGATGCAACAAAAAAATTTTTTGCCTTTCTCATTCTGACTTGATTTAGCTGACTAAAAAAAAACATTTTAATAACTGTCAGAATCATGGTGACATACACTTAAAACCCCAACAGTAAAACATTTGGGGTACACCACTTTGTGTTCCAGTTATCAGTCCTATCGGCTAATAAGTCATGTTTGGCATATTAAAGATGGCAGTGTTGTTTTATCTGTGTGCTATGTTTCTGAAATGACCTGATGCACCAAAGCTTGGTCCTCTTTTTTGCTGTTTGTTAGGCTTCCTTCTAGATGTGTTTTCAGGAGGTGATTCTGGAGGGGGAGTGTGGATAGGCTTCCATGGGATTGGGTTGTAAAAGCTGGGTGGTGGGTGATTGTAATCCCAAGGACCTGGAGGAAAACAACACAATACAAATATTAAACTCTACCAGAGCTGAACAAATAATCTAAAACATTTTACTTAAGTATTAATGTTGCACTATTAACACAACGGCCGACACTTCCTCCTTGCTCTCCCACATCCCTTTGCGAGACTCGCTGACTATCATCATGAGCTTAAGAATTCCAAAGGGGAGCACGTTTCGCCAGAACACTGACAATAAATGTTGGCTAGGCCTGGGCCGATAACAATTTTTGCTTGACGATGTATTGACCAACAAATTATTGCCAACATTATTTTGAGACAAAATTAACCACTGATGTAATGACAATACGTCGTAATAATGCAGGTATACCCTTTCAAATGCAATAAATGTATATACATACATATATATATACTAATACATGCATACATCTACCATCTACATATATATACACATACACACATACATATATATATATATATACATAATATTAATATATAATGCGTGTGTGTGTATACATACATATACATATACCGGTATACACTTATACATATATGTTATATATATATACCCACATACATATCTTTACACAAACACATTTATATGTTGCGTTTATATTTTTATTCAGTGTCTATATATGTATATATACATAGATAAATACATATATACAGTCTGGCATGTTCAACACAACTGTAAACACTGAACAAAAATATAAACACAACACTTTTGTTTTTGCTCCCATTTTTAAAGCGTTGAACTCAAAGATCTAAAACAGTGGTGCTCATTACGTCGTTTGCGACCTACCGGTCGATCGCCAACCAGTCATTTAAAAAATAGTCCTAAAAATTAGCGGTCGTGAATCTTCACTATGACATGACGTTCGTCACTTGTTTGGCATTTGCAGCACCCGAGTGTCTTGTGAGATGACGCTGGCTGCTGCGAACTCAGTATTAAGAAAAAAATTACTGACATAAAGGCGAGAAACACTTTTTATTTTAACAGACTCTAGCACCGTACCTGCACAGTTCCTGTCTTCACAATAAAAAGTACTGCTCCATCCTGCCTGCGCTAACAAAATAAAAGTCTCACAAAACTAGCGCACACAAACTAGCAAGTTACGGAGTTTTCCGTCAATGTATTTCTTGTAAAGTGTTTAAAAACGAGTATGGGAGCTGGACAAATAAGATTCCAAAAACCAACCACTTCCATGTGGTATTTGACAGAAAGGAGAATTTTTTTCATCTCCACAATGTCGATTCGAAAATGTGGAAGTTATCAGCACAACTGTGAATCCTGTCTGATTACAATCAATGAAAGTCATCAGAATCAGGTAGTACACCAATTTATATTCTTGTTTTCATGAAAGAAAATAATCTATATGTTATGGTTATGGTTTGAGATTATTTCGAACATGCATACAATTACAACATGTTACATGCTTGTATTTTTGTTAAACACCTTTAGCATGTTAACAAAATACGTCTGTTTCATAAATAAATATAAATTATAAATATATATATACATATAAATATAATATATATATATATATGCGATGAGGTGGCGACTTGACCAGGGTGTACCCTGCCTTACACTCGAGTGCAGCTGAGATAGGCTCCAGCACCACCCGCGACTCTGACAGGGACAAGCGGTAGAAAATGGATGGATATATAAATATATGAAGTTTAGCTAGATCACCTCGACTTGGTCATTTGAAAAGTAACTCACCTGCTGAAAAAGTGTGGGCACCGCTGATCTTAAACTTTACTATATACACAACAGACCTATTCCTCTCAAATAGTGTTCACAAATATGTCTAAATCTTTGTTAGTGAGCTTTTCTTATTTGTCAAGATAATCCATCCCACCTCACAGGTGTGGAGTATCAAGATGTTGATTAAACTGCATGATTATTTCACAGGTGTGCCTTAAGCTGCCCACAATAAACATACATCACATATAATATTAAAAATGTAGGCAGAGGCACTGTTGTGCATTACTTAACTGACAATCAAGTTAGGATCTTTGTAAACAAAAGCGCAAAGTAACAATATAAACACTACAATACAAGCAGATGTAATAACAGGTCATATGCAAAAAAACTTTAATCTGTCAGATTCTGAGTGAGGGACACCATCATGACATGACAATATGACAAATGTCTATAAATCGTTCTTTCGAAATGCTAGTTTCTCAACAGTATCATTACATGGCAATCATTGAGGCTGGCAAAGTTATCAAGTTAATTTATTGATCGATTAATTGGCTTATCGAATATCGGCCCAGGCCTAATGTTGGCATTCAACGGACAGACTCTATTTAGCACGATGGCTAGCCATTACTCTTGCTAGTGCGACTTCAAGGAGACAAGCAGAGTGTCGTACAGACGGTCACACCGGCAGCGTTGCGATCTTTAACACACAGCAAGTTATACTCCACAGAAGTGAAACAAGGCGCCGGCTGCAGCAGCCCGAGAAAAGTTTGTTAATGCCAGCCCGGGAGGTAGTGGTCATGGAGCTCTGTGCGCATACATAATAGCCTCTGGCCTGGGCTGCGTCACGGGGCTCCAAGACAACTTACTGCTGCTTTTCTGCCACCCCGGAAAGAGCCTGCTATTTAGTTGTTAATATCGCCGACGATCACCCTCATTTAATCATGATTGTGATTAAAATGTTATTATTTGTGCAGTCCTATCTAAATGTGAATGTATTGCAGAGTGAGCAAGCGTGCCATGTTTTTGGCTTCAATTAATTTCGATCAGGGAAATCCATCATCAACAGGACCTCCCACGTAGGACATCAATGACCATTGAAAGTGTATTTGAAACAGAACAAGACAATGATGAGTCCTATAACAATATTGTGATATATTTTCAAAAAGAAGCTAACCGTGTGTGTGTGTGTGTGTGTGTGTGTGTGTGTGTGTGTGTGCACATATGAAAAATTGTCCCAAAGAATCGCAATCTCAATTTTAACCAAGAAACTCATGATCAACATTTTTTAGCAGCCCGAACAAAACAACATACAGTACAGTGGTACCTCAACTTACGAGTATTTTTAGATGTATACATTAAAATAATATCTAATTGGTGGACATTTATCCATGAAAATATGGAGAAGCTTCTGATTGTGTGTGCGACAAAGAAGCAGCTTGAAGTTTGTTCTACCAAGTATAAAAGACCATCGTTTACAGCAACATTTCTCATGCGAGCTTCCTGGACCATGTCAGAGCAGCCCGGGCACAGTGAGGGTGAACTTCTGCTGTAGCTAAAAACGCAAGATCCAACTACTAACGTAAAACCAGAGTCCTTATGCTGTACATTAAATGACTACTGTAATTGTTTGTTGTACACTCTATTGTATCGTTTATATGCCACATTTCTTATATAAAAGTTGGTTGATCTTTTTAAAAGGCATGTTACATGCTAAAATTGTGCTGTTTTGGGTGGGCCAAGCACCAATCAAATTAATTTAAATTGATTTTCAATGGCCGATGTTGTTTTGAGTTACGAGTGTTTTGAGTTATGAGCTTGGTCATGGAACCAATTGAGCTCATAGGCTGAGGTACTACTACTGTACATTAATCCGGAAAGGTACAGATCAGCTATTGCCAGATCAAACTTACGTATTGGATGATGAGGTGATTTAAGGGTTGTTCTGCATTTTTCATTGGCTTTTTCCAGCCATTCATTGAAGTTCTCCTCTGCTTTCTTCCGTCGCATCTTCTCCTGCTCCTCCCTCAAACATGCTCTCTCCTGTCATAATAAGACTCATTAAAAAAATACTTACCCATAATAGTAGCTACTTTGCCAAAATACTTTACAATCTCTTGCTTTTCCTTTTCCTCCCTCTCCCTCTTCTTCTTCTGAAGCCAATCTTTGTACTTTTGTTGAGCTTTCTGTTCGGCCTCTTTGTGTTTTTCCTGTTGTAGTCGCATCTCTGCTTCTTCTTTGCTTCTTTTCAGAAGATGCTCACGCCTTTCCTTGGATTGCAAGAACAGAACCCAGCGTTATATTAAAATCGCAGTCCGAACGGTAATGTCGCAAATCAAAGCTCCAAGCTCATTATGAGATTTACAAAGAAAAGTTGAATGTAAATGTATTCATTCAACCAGACTTTGTGTAGAACAAGAGAAAAATATTTCTATGAAATCGTCACAAATTACGCTTTTGTCCTGTTTTCCACAGTAAACTAATGAACAAACCCTCCAGTTTCACTTCCAATACAACTCATTTCTACATCAAACTGCAAAGAGTTTGCAAAATTATTTCATGCAAAAGTTCAAGGCATTAAAAATGAAATATTTTTCTGAAACAAATACCTATTCTTCAGGCAGCTAGACAATTAGAGCTAGCACATTTTACTCCTGTCACTGACAAAACAGTTGAAAAAATCCGGGCTCAACATGTTGCCGTGAGGAGTTACCCATTAGATTTTTTAAGGGTGTGCTGAGCAGTTTGTTACCACAATACACTCATCGAGTTAACATCTCACTTCAGACCGGAACATTTCCAAAGGCCTTAAAAACTGCTGTCACTAAGCCCCCCTTAAAGTGGAACTGCATTTTGGGGGGAATTTTGCCTATCATTCACAATCATTTTGAAAAACATGACGGATGTATTTTTTTAAAGCATTCTAAATATTATATCAAAAGTCTTCTTACAATGGAGCCTATGGGAGTTACTCTATTCTGCCAAAAAAGCATCCTAACACCTCCATTAAGGTTTTATATACATGCTTTAAGTATATATGTAATGTAGTAACGGGCACATTAATAACAACATTTATTATTACCGTATATTAATCATTTTAAGCATACGCGTCACATTAAATTCAAAAACGCATTACGAAGTTCGCTTTTTTCAACAACATCACTGATTTCTACTCACTGCAAACTTCATGAGCGCTAACAAACATAATAAAACATCACTTACTGTGCAATGTCTGCTGTCATTAGGATGCCGATTGATAGAATCTTGTTATATTCCCGTTTTAGATGAAAATGACTCATAATCCTCATGAAGAAAAGGGGGGTAGAACCAAGCGTCTTTTTGTGTCGTTCTCGCCATTTCAGGGACTAAATTGACTGTCAACGTGTACCAACTTGTGGGAATACATCCTTGTTCTTCGACTATCACCGTGAGAGGCATAATTTAAGATCTACAATAAAGTTTCAAGAGCACAGGAAGCAAAGAAGCACCTTACCACTCGATGATGCAAACATAGGCACAGTCGCGTGATCACTATAAATAGTTTGGTTGTGTTAGCGCTTCTTATAACAATATCACTAATACTTGGTTAATATTTAAGTCATGAAATGTAAATTGAGTATTTGTGGCGCTTTTAGGATGTTTTTTATTGGGTTTTATGGCCAAAATAAAAGGTCCACCCACTCTTATTTACGTTTGATTATGAGTTAAAATGCATTTAAAAAATACATCCGTCGTCATGTCTTTCATAATGATTGTGAACGATAGTTCCCCTTCAAAGAAGAGTAGTCTTGGTGCCACAGTACTGAAGTACTATAGGTCCATATGAAACCTGCCATTTTGGGCAAAGTTCTAAAAAAGTTGTACATCAACAGCTTAGTGACTTTCTCCTGCTTAACAATGTGTTTGAGACTTTCCAAGCAGGATTTAGGCCCCACCACAGTACGGAATCAGCTCTGATCAAGGTGACAAACGATATCTGCCTGAACACAAATGCAAGAAAAATCACAGTCTTGGTTGTTCTGGACCTGAGTGCTGCTTTTGACACAGCTGACCATACTATCTTAATACAGAGGTTATAAAACTGAGTGGGTATATCCGGTTCTGCTCTTAACTGGTTCAAGATCTATCTCGATCACAGGACGTACTTTGTTGGAATTGGTAACTGTGTCTCTTCCCAAATGGCTATGACCTGTGGGGTTCCTCGGGGCTCGATTGTGGGACCCCTATTGTGAAACTTGTACAATATGTCCAACCACAACTGTGCCGATGAAACTAAGATCTATGTGTCACTGAAGGCAGGTGAACGTCGGCCCGTTGATGCACTTTGTCGCTGCATCGAACAGATCAGTGTGTGTATGTAAAACAATTTTCTTCAGTTAACCTCTGACACAACTGAAATAATTGTCTTTGGCCCACAAACGCAAAGAGAAACTATTATTAGTCACCTTTAGACTTTCTCCCTGAAACCTAATAATTCAGTTAGAAATCTGGAGGTAGTAATGGACTCAGACTTGTACTTTAACAGCCATATTAAGTCAATAACATTGGCAGCGTTTTACCACCTAAAAACATTGCCAAAATCAAGGGGAATAATGTCTCAATCAGACTTATAAAGACTAATCCATGTCTTTGTCTCAAGCATGTTGGACTACTGTAAAGGCCTTCTCACTGGGCCCTCTAAACGAGCTGTAATGCAGCTGCAGTACATCCAAAATGCTGCTGCTGCTCGAGTCCTGATTAGAACCAGGAAATATGACCATATTAGTCCAGTGCTCAGGTCACTGCACTGGCTTTCTGTTGTTCAGAGAATAGACTTTAAAACAGCTCTGCTTATGTAAAAGTATTTTCATGGTCTTGTGCGAAAGTACAATTCTGACATGTTAGAGACATATGAACCATCTCGAGCTCTGAGAACAGGACGAAACATGGTGAGGCTGCATTTCAGTTTTATGCTCCTAAAATCTGGAATAGTCTTAATGGAGATGTGAGACGGGCCTCAACGTTGGCAATATTTAAATCCAGGCTGAAAACACTTTTACTGAATTGCGTACATGACAACTGAAAGTATTTCATCTATGCTGATTTTAATTTCAATTTATGGTGATTTATTTTTATGTTTTTAGTTTGAATTATTATTATTTAATTAAATTATTTTAATTTAATTTAATAAATTTTCTGTAAAGCACTTTGTGTACCTTGTGTGCAAATTGTGCTCTTTAAATAAACTTGCCTTGCCTATTGGGATATGGCGGTACATTGTGATTATCCTACCTAGTTAACTACATGTATTTAAAATGCGGCTTAAAGAAACAAATTGTATATTTGTACACTAGATGACAGTATTAATTAATTGGACGAACTGAGTGAAAATATTTTTTCATTCGTTCTTCATTATAGAGAAAGTGGATCAAGTCTCTTGCCACTTAAATGTGGAAAAAATGCCCTCCATTTATTAACTGTCCACTGTACTGCTTTGCTCACCACTAACCCTGCACAAAGTTCCAATCTTAAATTTGTTTTTAATTGACATTAAAAATGTATATTATATCATTTTAAAAAGTAGTGCAGTAAGCAATATTTTTTCCACCCCTAAGTAACATGTAGAACAATTCAATGGTACATAATTAACCTGTGTATCTTAGTTTTGTTGTGTTTTCTGTTGATTATTTTCCTGTAAACTATGTGCCTTGGCTCACTGAAGGTTGACAAACATTGGTTTACCTGTTCTCTTTTCATTTGTTGCCAGTCTAGAATCTTTCTTTCTTCAATGAGCCTTTTTCGCTCTCGTTCAATTTCTTGCCGTTTTCGTTGTTCCTTCAGTAAACGCTCCTAATTTTAAAGGGACAAATTATTTCAACAAACAACAAATGCAAAGAAATGACAACAAGCAAAACCAAAAACTTTATATCCTCAAAAAGTGGTCTACGTTGTTTAGCTATTCAGAGAGCCATCATACTATTTTTACCCTGCAGGAAATCCCCCCCAAGCCCTCAGTCACTACTGATAGCAAAATATAGGTAAGAAAGTTGCACAAACTCCTTGTCAACTTGCCTCTTCGGTTTTCTTTTTCAATCTGAGTTGGTCTTCTTTCATTTTTTTAACCAGCCACAATTCCCATGCACTGAGGGCTTCAGGTCCCATATGCTCTGAAGGTGACTTTTGCAAATCACATCTAAGAAAACACGGAAGAAAACTTTTAATGCAATTACTCGGTAGTGTTTTTGTATGTGTGGATCCAGCTAATACCTGAGTGAAGAAACACTGCGTTCTTGTGTGTCTTTAAGGGATGTCTGATGCGTTGTATTGAGCTCGGCGTCTTCATCACTCTCATAACTATCATGATAAATGGGGGACAGAAGGGAAAAAGTGTCGTCGTCCTCGGATAGGACGTCGTTGGCCCCCAGGTCTCCCGTCGCGTGGACATGTTTTCTCTCATTTTCCTTGATAGGAGTTGAGGTGAAGTCTGAGGTGAAGTCCTTAGTCACAATAGAAGGGCAGGAAGGCTGACACCATCCAGACATTACTTACTAGTCGTTTTCTGCAGCAAGACAACTCAAGATTACAAGAGATTTCATGGTAGCGGTGGGTATCGATTCAATCAAAACAGAGTAAAAAAAATATATATACAGGGAACCATAAACATGCACCTGGAGATAGGTTGATTGGCAACACTAAATTGGCCCTAGTGTGTGAATGTGAGTGTGAATGTTGTCTGTCTATCTGTGTTGGCCTTGCGATGTGGTGGCGATTTTTTCAGGGTGTACCCCGCCTTACGTACAAGAGATTTCATGGTAGCGGTGGGTATCGATTCAATCAATACCGAGTAAAAAAATATATACAGGGAACCATAAACATGCACCTGGAGATAGGTTGATTGGCAACACTAAATTGGCCCTAGTGTGTGAATGTGAGTGTGGATGTTGTCTGTCTATCTGTGTTGGCCTTGCAATGTGGTGGCGATTTGTCCAGGGTGTACCCCGCCTTCCGCCCGAATGCAGCTGAGATAGGCTGCAGCACCCCCCGCGACCCCGAAAGGGAAACGCTTTAGAAAATGGATGGATGGATGGATTGATGGCATTACTGATATGATGAAATCTTGTACTTGAAAATATTCGGCCTCTTTGAATGATTTTGTGTTTTTACCTTTCATTTGTCGGTCATGATGATGATAATCAGAGCAAAAAAAGAAATAAACAAAATCATATTATGCTCTGATTCTACAATATTGATACAACAAAATGTAATGGAAGAACATGTTGGTTTTTATTGTATTGTATGTACGTGTTTCTTGTCTTTTACTTTATATTTTGTGTTATTATGTTATTCTGTGTGCTATACTGTATGTACATGTGACTGGATCAACAAAGCATCTATGTAAGTATCAATCAACAAATTAATGCAATTATTCCCATATATTGCATGCAGTTGTTGATGTTAACCCTGAGTTGCTCCTGAAGCTGTGAATGTGGTCGTAGTGTGAAAGCGCTTTGAGGTAGAAGGTGAAAATATCCATTCATTTACAGTACAGCCTCCATCCGTCACTAACTATTGTACTTTTAATTTGTCGGATGCAAAGCACTGCATTTATTAGTGCTGACTGTCACACATTGTAGTAAAAATAACGAATCAAAGTCGCTTTTATCGAAGTACATAACTTTAAAGCCACGGCACAAAAAAGTATAAAACATCAACACTGACTCAGTGTTAGCTGGCTGGGCTAAGTTTAACACTAACATGTAACGCCTCTCTATTAAGTTGTTCAGTTGGAATGTGGCTGTGAAAATATTCCCCTTAATGTGTTCATCGTTGATGAATGAAACCGTGAAGTCGAATAAAAAAATATCATCTTACCGTACACGCTGCCTTTATGTTCAAGGTTGCTAGAAAGTTGGGTGCTTCTTTCTCGAATTCGAGAATGGTCCGTTTCCCATAATGCACCACGCTCAAGCAACGCCATGTTGGTAACCATAACGACACTAGACACCCGGATGTCCATATTGTTTTTCCAAAGTGTCATCTATATTAGATATTCCAGCCATCCATTTTCTACCTAATATCACGGATATTGTGACCATAATTTTCACGGTTGTCATGACCAACACAGTATTGTTTAATGTACTCAAAAAGTACTGAAATAGTTTCACCAAGTTTTATTTTAAAACGTTAGTGTCTTGTTTTCATGTTAGCATGTAAGCTAGCGCGCTAGCGGCTTCTCTTGGAAATGAGCGATGTGACCGTTTGTTTTAAAGCAGGGGTGTCAAACGTACAGCCCGAGGGCCGGATCAGGCCCGCGAACAGGTTTTATCCGGCCCACGGGATGAGTTTGCTAAGTATAAAAATTAACCTGACATTTTAGAATGAAAGAAACAGCTGTTCTAAATGTGTCCACTGGATGTCGCAATAGCTTTGTAGATGATGCTACATATGTACAAAATAAACCACATGATGTTAGTACATCAGTCGAGGAAAATGATGAAACTACATAAATAACATCCTGTAATTTGATTTTGATATTATTTTTTTATCTTGATAGAATGAAAATTAACACCAATGAGTTGACTGATGAACATTATCACATAATTTATTCAGAAAATATAAATAACGACAAATAAAGTATATATACTATTAACTGCAACAATAAAATAAAATAAAAAAACCAACAACATTATGACTTGTACCAGGGGTGTCAAACTCATTTTAGATCAGGGGCCACATGGAGAAAAATCTACTCCCAAGTGGGCCGGACTGGTAAAATCACGGCACGATAACTTAGAAATAAAGACAACTTCAGATTGTTTTCTTTGTTTAAAAAATAGAACAAGCACATTCTGAAATTGTACAAATCATAATGTTGCTGGGGTTTGTTTTTTTTTACAATTACCTGTTGGGGTTAATAGTACATACACTTTATTTGTCGTTATTTATATTTCTGAATAAATTATGTGATAATGATCATCAGTCAACTCATTGGTGTTAATTTTCAATCTATCAAGAAAAAAAATTATATCAAAATCAAATTACATCATGTTATATATGTAGTTTCATCATTTTCCTCGACTGATTGCGACACCCAGTGGACACATTTAGAACAGCTGTTTCTTTCATTAATACATTTCAGGTAAATTTTTATACTTAGCAATCTCATCCCGCGGGTGGGATAAAACCTGCTTACGGGCTTGATCCGGCCCTCGGACACCCCTGATTTGTACAATTTCAGAATGTGCTTGTTCTATTTTCAAACAAAGAAAACAATCTGAAGTTGTCTTTATTTTTAAGTTATGTGTGGTAATCAATCACGGTTTTGCGATAATAAAAATCTCCAACTGAAGATGTAAAACAAATTACCACCATACATTGAAAAGAAAAATTATGAATACAAATGTATATCTATGTACTAATATGACCTATTAGTTCGATCCCAAAATAATAGCTGTTGCTCTGCAGCAAGGGTAGGGAACCTATGGCTCTTGAGCCAGATGTGGCTCTTTTGATGACTGCATCTGGCTCCCAGATAAATCTTAGCTGGCATTGCTTAACACGATAAGTAATGAATAATTCCGCTGGTAATCACGGTGTTAAAAATAACGTTCAAAATATAAAACATTCTCATGCATTTTAATCCATCCATCCATTTTCTACCGCACCTAACCAAGAAGTCGCATTAATGGTAAGAAGTATTTTATTTATTATTGGTTAGCTTCAGAATAACAATGTTATTAAAATGAATAAGAGACTTATTATACTCTAAAATGTTGGTCTTGATTAAAAATGCACGCATTTAGTTGTATTCAGTGTTAAAAAATATTATATGGCTCTGACGGAAATACATTTTAAAATATTTGCCTTTCATGGCCGAAGGGAATAAGCGGTAAAAAATGGATGGATGGGCTCTCTCAGCCAAAAAGTTTCCCAACCCCTGCTACCATTCACATCATTGCTGAGCTGTATGAATCATCAAAAGAGACTACGCTCCATCCAGACCCACACCTCCCGCCACCTGAACAGTTTTTTCCCCTCGGCCATCAGGCAAATGAACAATAACTCCTAACAGCAGCTCCTTGAATTCCTTGAATCCCTTCTAAGTCTATCTGATAGCTCAGTCACAGCTCTTTTTATACCAAATATGTGTTATATGTGTTTTATGTCGCACGTTTGCACCAAGAAAAATTCCTAGTTTGTGAACCCGTTCTCAAACAATG
The DNA here is from genome assembly GCF_033978785.1 of Entelurus aequoreus. Lineage (NCBI taxonomy): Eukaryota > Metazoa > Chordata > Actinopteri > Syngnathiformes > Syngnathidae > Entelurus > Entelurus aequoreus. Next base: position 14,356,332 of record NC_084754.1, on the reverse strand, counting down.
GCAATAAAACTATTCTGAAAATAATACTATGAAATTATATTAATAGAACCCTTCCTCAATTGTTTGCCTCTGCCACAGCTATACTGGCAGTGTGAATCAAAATGTGTGTACTGTATTGATTCAAAATAGATTTTAAAAAAAAAGGCCAAAAATATAGCACCCCCTGCTATATAAGGGACAAGTGGTAGAAAATGGATGGATATTAATATGACGTTGGACCTCAGGAAGAATAGAACCAGGATCTTAATAAACTAATAGACTTGGGGGGGAAAGGCAGTCTAAACCCTGAACAGGTTGTCAGTCAATCACAGGTCCTATTTCGACAAACAATCATTCACACCATTGCTCAAAATGATCAAAATATGGAATCAATATTAATAGAAACCCTTCTCAGTATAAAGCAGTGTTTTTATTGCCTCTGCCACAGCTACACTATCAAAATGTGTGTACTCTTGATTGTCAATATAGAGCTGATTATGCTGAGTGAGTTTCCAGATAGATAAACGATAAACCTTCTACTATAATCTTTGCAATAAATTCTACAGAGTTCAACCTTTACCTTTTGCTGATTAATGCAAATCTGTTGTTATCCAGCAGCTGCGGCTTGCATGGCGTCACTTCACATCATCTGCCTAAATACAGCGGGCGTGTCAAAATGAGTTTGGACTGTTTTCACAAAGCTCTGCGGTATTCCGTGAGAGCGCTTTTCCATGATGTGTCTGTTGATTGTGATGCAATCACACTTCCTTAGAAAGGCAATAAAATGTGAGGATACTCAGCCACCAGCACGTGCAGAAAGTCGTCTGTTGTGTTGTAGCCCTGCCCTGGCCTCAGCTGCACCCCTCTAAGGGTCTGCGGTTCAGCACTATCACCAACATGAGGCTCAGCAGTCGCCAGCTCGCAGGCAGAATGGTAGCAGGACAAGTTCAGAAACCGCCCGAGGAAAAATGCCACCTCCGCAGGCTCTCCAAGACACCTCATCCAGCATCACCTAGGAGTCGCAAGAAGCTCCAAGTTATCATTTGTGTTCTGCTTGTGGAGCTATTCGAAAGATTCACATTCTTCGGCATTGTGTGCAACATGATTCTCTTCTGCACCGTTAAGCTCGGCTACGACAACTACTTGGCTGCAACAGTCAACCTGTGCTTTATAGGAGCCAGCACCCTCACTCCTGTGCTGGTAGGCTGGTTTGCTGAAACCTGTCTAGGAAGAACTAAAGTGCTTTACCTGTGTGCTTTCCTCCATTTCTTTGGTAAGAAACTTATTTTGTTTGTTGATCAATTACACTGTTTTACCCTACAACTACAACTTGCTAAATGTTGAATGCAGGAGTGGCAGGGGACAGTTTGATATTCTTCACACTTGTGCTAATGAAAATCATTGTCGCTTAATATAGCTGTTAAATATAAATGACCACAAACAGTACTGTACACAAAAGAAACCACCATTGTTTTAATGTTTTCATTTCAAATTATAACATTTTCTGTTTATTCAGATTCTAAATACATATCAATACTTTTTTGTGATATAAAATGTTTTAAAAGTGTACTTCATTTTTTTGACAAAGTCAAATATTAATAGATTTTTTAAAAGTTTTCTGATCCATAATTTAATTTAAAAAACAATTCCTGGTTACTGTGATTATTTTTTCAATAGTCACATATAATTAATTGCAAAAATCCATATCGAGGTCAACATAGATTTTTTTACATAGCAATAGGACTGCAACTAAATATTTTTTTAATAGTCGACTAGTCAGCGATTATTATTTCAATTAGTTATGAGTTTTATTGCTTATGATCTGTTGTACTTAGACTTAGACTTAGACTTACCGTAGACAAACTTTATTGATCCACAAGGGAAATTACACGTCTGAATTTCTTATTAAGTCCACACTTTGATTTTAACCAATTTTTAAAACCTATTGTAAATTCAATTTGGACTATATAAACGTGAAATACTGAAAATGAATGGGTTTACTTTATTCTACAAAGTATACAACCACAGTGAAAAATCAATTGACAGACGTTTAGTGCAAAATGTCTTGTAAACATGGCATTCATTGAAAAAAGTATTTTTATCCAGTACTGTTTTGCTGCAATTATTTACCTGAAGGAATAAAAGTGTAAACATGATCATTCCTGCTGGACTATCTCCAAAAAATTTTTAAGCGACTTATCGACCATAACAAATCTTTGTTGATAAATTGTTATAATCGAGGTTGTCGATCCCAGCTGCAATGGAGCTGAATGCAGGGTACACTGGATGGATGGATGTTATTGATTATGTCGACTAATATAGCTTATAACTTTGTAGTTGTTGTCTTTCCAGTGTGGCCCTACAATGACAATGCAGAATATTTTTGTTTGTTTGTTTTTTTGTTAATAAATATATCTTGGGCCAACAAAAAAATAGCTACGCAACTTTGGATAGCATTGATTGATTGATTGATATATTTTTATTTCAAATATGCATAAAAACAAGAGCAAGCCTGATCCAATACAGTGCTATAGCCTTAACAGCCATTATAACAAAATGAAAAACAATGGAGAATAAAAAACAAAAACAAATGAGCATTGGACTTTCTTTTTCTTTTTTTTTTCTTTTTTTTTACATATTTGAAAAGGAGTGAGAGTATTCTTTTAATGTTGTAAGACGCATGCCATCATGACCTCCCAAATTATCGACATGTATATTTCTGAAGTTTCATACTTATAGTATGCACAAATGTATTATCTATAGGTACGGCCATGCTCCCTGTCGTGGCATTTCCTTTTGAAGATTTCTACATTGACACGCATCACTTGTGCCATAAATTGGAACCTCATGAGCAGCAGGCCCTGTTCTACACCGGCCTCCTAGCTGCTGTGTTGGGCATTGGCGGTATCCGTGCTATTCTTTGTCCAATGGGAGCATACAGCCTGCAAAGCTACAATCAATACCAGCTACTGGGCTTCTTCAACTGGTGGGCAACATATCTCTTATATAATCACCACAAATGTTTGTAGTCTATTTAAAATAGAGAAATTTTTTTTGGTGCTTCATAGAGTAATTGAGGCCCGCTGTTGACATAGAAACAAGTTGCAGTACTAACAAATTACTTGTGTTACATTTGTTTTCATTATGTTTAGGTTCTACTGGTTGGTTAACCTGAATTCCACTGTTGTGTTTCTGGGTATTGCTTACATCCAGCAATCTGTGGCCAAAAATCTGGCTTTCCTAATCCCCTTCACCTCTGCACTATTGGCACTCATCGCCATCCACATGATGCGCAACAAACTCACCTACAAACCCAAGAAAGGTAGTCCACTCTTTTCCCTATTTTCATCAAACCTTTCAGGACAGGGGTGTCAAACCCGCTTTCATTGAGGGCCACGTCAGTTATGGCTGCCCTTGGTGGGCCGCTGGTAATAATGAGTATACTGTTTATAAATGTAAATGTACAATTGCCTAATATCTATTATATTGTTTATTGATGGATAACTTGCTTTGAAATCATAAGTGACAAGCAAATATTTAGGGTAAGCGTGTCCCGATCCGGGCAGCACGGTGACCATTGGTTCGTGCTCATGCCTCACAGCGAGAAGGTACTAGGTTCGATTCTCGAGCTCGGGGTCTTTCTGTGTGGAGTTTGCATGTTCTCCCTGTGACTGCATAGGTACTCCAACTTTCTCCCATCTCCAAATAAATGTACCTGTGTGTGTGTGTGTGTGTGTGTGTGTGTGTGTGTGTGTGTGTGTGTGTGTGTGGGTGTGTGTGTGTGTGTGTGTGTGTGTGTGTGTGTGTGTGTGTGTGTGTGTGTGTGTGTGTGTGTGTGTGTGTGTGTGTGTGTGTGTGTGTGTGATTGGGGTAAAATATGTCTAGCAGTTGCAAAGAAAGAAAGAGTCTGACGTTTCTGACAACCTTTTACCTCCAGTTTGGCTGCTGGGCCAAATTGACCCGTACAGTAACTATGTGATATAAACATGCACAGGGTTTTATTTCTTGATTAAACTAATTAAGGCAAGCAGAATAAGTTTCAAACTGAAACAATTCTTTAAAATATTTTTCATAGATCTTCAAACTTTGAATAGGTCAATTAATATAATATTGCAGTGTAAAACACGACAAATAGGTATCAAATATTTATAGTTGCGTATTACTTACAAATACAAAGTCTCTGTGGCAGAAGCATTTAAAAAAAATATCCAGTAAAAGAAAAAAAACATGTGTTTAATAGCATTTATGGAATGTATATGTAAAAAAAAAAAAAATCCAATAAACAAATGTTTAAAAAAAAAAAGAAACAAAAGAAAGTATCCAGTAACAAACATGTTGGCATCATTCAATGTAGTCATGAGCTTAATGTAATGAATTATTGTGGCCACTAGATGTTGCCAAAAAACAAATACTTCAATTTAAAGACAGCATAAGTCTGTCATAAAGTTAATAGGAAATAGGTTATTGTTTTTCATACATAGCCCCCAACCCCACCCACCGAGCCACAGGGCCTTGAGTTTGACACCTGTGCTCCAAGTTGTTGGTAAATGAATGTATACAATAAAACACTTTCTGGAAGATGTTATGTGTTCGTAATAATTATTGATGATGAGTCCCAGTGTATTCTTGTTTTTTGTCAAAGGCGGATCCCTGTTGACCACCCTTGGGGTTTTCTTAAACTCTCTCAAGATGTGCTGCCTTCACTATCGTCACCTTAGTGGAGAAGTGCCATCATGGCTGGACCGGGCCAAGGAGAACAATGGTGGCCGATACAGCGAGACTCATGTAGAGAACGTCAAAGTCCTGGCCAAGCTCTTCCCTCTTTATGGACTTCAGTTGTTCTACAGAGCCTGTATCACTCAGGCAAGTCATTGAGAATATTATAATGAGTATTTTTATTACACTCGCCATGATTCCCTACAGATCCCATCAGGGTACTACATTCAGGCCATGAACTCAAACCTTCACCATAATGACGTCCTGTTGCCGATCGGGACTATGAATGTGATCAGCATTTTACCTTTGCTGGTGTTGGCCCCACTGATCGAGTGCGTTACAACCTTCTCTCTCTCCTTGGCAAAAACTCCACTTGCACCTACAAGAATAATTAGTGAGTATTTCCATCACCAGTGATGCAACATATTGCTCCAACATATTCATCTAAATATGTCTCTTTGTTCTACTTTTGTGGCCCTCCCTCTTCTCTCTGGAAATTACTGTCTTGCAACGCCCAATCTACAGCCCCCTATCTCATTACCCCACCCTATCTATCCTCCCTTTACAGCTCTTGGACATGCGTGTGCAGCTCTGTCTGTCCTGGTAGCAGGCTTGTCTGAGATGCACAGGAAGGCTTACCCCCTGGTGGAGCAAACCCTCTCTGGGAAGGTTCTGCAAGTATCGTCCATGCCGTGTTTCCAGCTGGCTGCGCAGTACATCTTACTTGGGCTGGCTGAGGCTCTGGTCACTCCAGCATGTGAGTGAAAATCAGATGAACCTCATGCATCGTGTCGTTAAGATCAGTCTTTCATGGCCAGTCTATTATTGTTTTTTTTCCAATTGATTTTTCTAACTGGTGTTTAGTGTCACTGATGAGCTAGAGCCCATCCAGGGTGACTATGTGTGAGAGGCTGGACTAATCACCGATCAGTCAGAGAGAACATATAGACCAAACTAAATGAATAAGGACTCTACTTGATGTCCAGTTTGAAACAAGAATTCCTATAGGAAACATATAAACCAAAATAACTTAAAGGGGACCTATGATTATTTTCCACTTATAACATTTCTAAATGCTATTACCGTATTTGCCGGACCATAGGGCGCACCGGTTATAAGGCGCACTGCCGATGAATGCTCTATTTTCGATCTTTTTTCATACATAAGGCGCACCGGATTATAGGGCGCATTAAAGGAGTCTTTTTTTTTCTTTCTTCTAAATTGAAAACACTGCCTTGTGGTCTACATAACATGTAATGGTGGTTCTTTGGTCAAAATGTTGCATAGATTATGTTTTACAGATCATCTTCAAGCCGCTTTCTGACAGTCGCTTCCAGGTGCGCTGTTTTGTGGGCGGTCTTATTAACTTGGCTCACCTTCGGCAGCGTCTTCTCCCCGTTATCTTTGGTGTAGCGGTGTAGCGTGCAAGGACGGGAGTGGAAGAAGTGTCAAAAGATGTAGCTAACTGTTTTAATGACATTCAGACTTTACTTAAATCAATCATGGAGAAGCATCTCCTCATCCGGAAACAACAACAACGCCGAAAATGTGTCCCGTGAAAAACCGTCCGACCGGAACTCTCTAATAACTAAAGTTCCTTGAATAATGTAAACTCACTACACCGGCATGTTTTAGCGATTTTATGGCAAGTTTACTGACAGATATAAGTAAGAACTTTACACTACTTTATATTACAACTGGCAACAGCGGAGGCTGAATGTCCCATAACAAGAAGATAGAGAAAAAGAAGAAGCTAATCGACTACGGAGTCGGCACGGACTACAAAGGTAAATGCACGCAATTCGTTAGGACTTATGCAGATCCCAAATACAGATCAGCATGTACCAGAAGGAAATAAAAGTTGCTTTTGCATAATATTGCGAAACAAAACGCCAGATAATATGTCTTACCATATACACACACCATAATAATACTCTTATGTTGAAGCACAATACAATCCATCAAGCGGTGCGGCTTCATAGCTTACCAAAGTCGTACTAAAACATTTTGATAGATTTTTGAGCGCCGTGTGTAATGTTCTATATTTTCAATGGAAAAAAAGGATTTTAAGTGCGCTGGAAAATACGGTACAATGTTAAATACTTTTGTTTAGTAGACACTTGTGTTAAACAATGCCATAGCATCAAATCATAAGGTTCAATCGATCAAAAGTTTCATGCATTCGGGCGTGAACTTGCACACAGATTTGGACGCCTCTGAACGCTGTGTTTTCCAATCTTTTTTTTAACAGTGGGCACACTGTGATGTCACAGATTGACAGATGTACTTATTTGGACATTAAGTATTGCTATCAGCCATCTGTTACGGCCTGGAGAGTGGCACGTTATTCCTTCTCGTCAAATGCTCTTTCATCAGCTCTGACATCTATAATATATTTACGTTCTTATTTGTCTTTGCAACATTTTACACTGGCCTGATCTGTCTAGATGGACCAGTACCAAATTTAATGTGTGTACATTGTGTATGGTGTAAATTTTCTAAAGATAAATTATGATACTTTTGGAGAGGGTGGGGCGTGATTACATTTGCAATCTGGGAAACCCCGCCATACACAAACATCTTGCAGACATACGCAGAAAGTATGTAATAAAAGTGACTGTGGAGCAAAATTTACAACAAGGCGTATCCAATACGTATTATCTACACCACCAGCAGTGTTTCAGCTGATGTTGAGCGGGTAAGTAGAAGTGGACAAGGAAAAAGATCAATTTAATGGCAAGTTTAGCTTCAAAGCCCTAGCACATAGCTAGGCAAATATATTGACTCGGGGGCCACATTGAGAGAAAAAATGTGTCTAGGGGGCCAAGGTGTACGTGTGTATAAATTATACGTACACATTTAGCTGTAAAAACCTGCTGTACAGTATACATGTTTGGGTCTCTTTTTTTCAGGAACCAAAAGTCACAATGTCCGATAGAGTTCTAAAAATGTTATGACAGACCACCTAAAAAAATGGAATGGAATTTTACAGTTTTTTACTGAATGGGTCATCCAAAATGCACATTAAAATAAAGAAAGTGTGATTACATTATTAACTATGAACAATAAAACACTGATTATTAACATATGAACATAGCTCCTCTTTCACTTCTCAGACCAGCTCCTCGATAGTTGTATATCTTTTACAATCAAGCAAAACACAACAAAAATGTAACAAACAGCTAAATATGAATGCAAAGTGTAATAAACACCTACAATATGATATATTATCACTTTTATGCAGACATTTGTTGTAAAAATCTGCTTCTGCATCTGTTTCTGACACATGCGTTTTGGGCTGGCAGCTCTGAAAAAAAACACCGCCCACTCTGGTTTGTTCCTCGTCTGAGCTGCTGTAATAACTCGTATAACACCCAAAAGCGCAGATTTCAACCATTGAAATACTTTCTATAGTTCAAGACTTACGGTAATTTAAAAACAGCACTGCACATCATATTGGCGGCGACAGTTTTGATGTTAAAGGCCTACTGAAACCCACTACTACCTACCACGCAGTCTGATAGTTTATATATCAAAGATGAAATCTTAACATTGCAACACATGCCAATACGGCCGGGTTAACTTATAAAGTGCAATTTTAAAATTTCCCGCCACACTTCCGGTTGAAAACGTTTTTTTATGCTGACGTGTGCGTGTGACGTCAAGGGTTGGTACGGAAGTATACGGACCCATTGAATCCTATACAAAAAACTCTGTTTTCATCTCAAAATTTCACAGTATTCTGGACATCTGTGTTGGTGAATCTTTTGCAATTTGTTTAATGAACAATGGAGACTGCAAATAAGAAAGTTGTAGGTGGGATCGGTGTATTAGCAGCGGACTACAGCAACACAACCAGGAGGACTGAGAGATGGATAGCAGACGCGCTAGCCGCCGAACTCACCTTAACTTCCTCCGTCTCCGGGCCGCCAACCGCATCTGTGATTGGGTGAAGTACTTCGTCGCACCGTCGATCGCTGGAACGCAGGTGAGCACGGGTGTTGATGTGCAGATGAGGGCTGGCTGGCGTAGGTGGAGAGCTAATGTTTTTAGCATAGCTCTGTGAGGTCCGGTTGCTAAGTTAGTTTCAATGGCGTCGTTAGCAACAGCATTGTTAACCTTCGCCAGCCTGCAAAGCATTAACCGTGTAGTTACCTGTCCATGGTTTAATAGTATTGTTGATTTTCTATCTATCCTTCCAGTCAGGGGTTTATTTCTTTTGTTTCTATATGCAGTTAAGCACGATGCTATCACGTTAGCTCGTAGCTAAAGTGTTTCGCCGATGTATTGTCGTGGAGATAAAAGTCACTGTGAATGTCCATTTCGCGTTCTCGACTCTCATTTTCAAGAGGATATAGTATCCGAGGTGGTTTAAAATACAAATCCGTGATCCACAATAGAAAAAGGAGAAAGTGTGGAATCCAATGAGCCAGCTTGTACCTAAGGTACGGTCAGAGCGAAAAAAGATATGTCTTGCACTGCATTCTAGTCCCTCACTCTAACGTTCCTCATCCACGAATCTTTCATCCTCGCTCAAATTAATGGGGTAATCGTCGCTTTCTCGGTCCGAATCTCTCTCGCTCCATTGTAAACAATGGGGAGTTGTGAGAAGTCCTTCCTCCGGTGACGTCACGCTACTTCCGGTACAGGCAAGGCTTTTTTTTTATCAGCGAGCAAAAGTTGCAACTTTATCGTCGATGTTCTCTACTAAATCCTTTCAGCAAAAATATGGCAATATCGCGAAATGATCAAGTATGAAACATAGAATGGATCTGCTATCCCAGTTTAAATAAAAAAAATTCATTTCAGTAGGCCTTTAAAGGTCTAAAAAAATTATGTAGAACATCCGGGGGGCCGGATTGAAAATCTTAACGGGCTGCATGTGGCCCGCGGGCGGTATTTTGCCCAGTTCTGCCCTAGCAGGTCGCTCTCTCCACAACACTAAAATGATTTCCATCCACTGTCAGTGTCAGTTATCAGTTATCACCACAGTTCCTAGTTGTCCAGCATAGTAAAATGTTTTTTTTTAAGTCGCTTGCAAAGTTCACCAGTTGCTGTTATTTGGGGTTGTTTTTGAACATTTATGTCTCACACTAAAGTAAAATACGACTAAACTCGTAGGTATTTTGTTCTTCTCTACACAATGTTTCCTGGTTACCACGCCCCTTGTCAAATTGGCAAGCCCCCAAACATACACACACAAATATATATATATATATATATATATATATATATATATATATATATATATATATATATATATATATATATATATATATATATATATATATATATATATATATATACGATATATATATATACGGTATATATATATATATATATATATATATATATATATATATATATATATATATATATATATATATATATATATATATATATATATATATATAAGATAAATAGAAAGGACTGGATTAGACCCCAGGTGGTACATTTTGTGTTGAGCTGTTAGCAAAAGCATAACGTTTAATAAACAAACCTCTGTATGAATCAAAAAAATGTACCAGTCCCATGTTAGGTGTACATTTTATGAAGGTACACTTATTAAAGACTACAAATATTTCTATTTGCGAGTATAGCAATTAATTGTGAGATAACTATGGACAAGATGTGATTAATCAAGATTAAATAATTAAATAATTTGACATCCCAAGAATCAAGTATGTATAAAGAATTTTGCAAACGTGTTTGGGTTTCGGAAAAACGGAATCTGGCTGATGGAGCGGGACACAATAAGTAATTGCGTCTTACTGCTCCTTTTCGGACACATTTTTCTAGATGACTCTCCTTTTTTGAATACTGCTATTTTGTTTAAAAATTATCTTGGCAGAGATTAGTTTTCATAATATTGTTTGTATTTTAAATCAAATAAACTAAATGAGGCCAGCTGCTGGATTTAATCTCTAAAAGCAGTAATACTGTAGTAAAGGTTTTGCTCAGTCAAAGAGAAGAATATAAACTTGAAGCATAGGACAATAATTGTTGAATGTTTTAACAATACTGATTGGATATTGTTATAGGAGCAATAATTTATATTTTATGTGGACACAATTACTCAAAATCTTAAATCCCCATTGTAAAACAATTTTTATTTTATTTTACAAAGATTTAAAAAAATGTTTTTGTTTTGAAAATTGAACTACCCGGTATTTTAATAGTTAGTGAATGCAAAATACTTCAGTAGTTAATAAACTTTGCAATAATTTACTAGTAAGGTGGAATAATTTTGGGTGCAAACCTTATTTTGTAATTCCAGTTCAATTTATTTTCACACAATGACATATTTTGACTTATAATATGATGTAATGGATATATCTACTGTGGCTTTTGCACCATGCTAGGTTCCCTCATATCTTTCCAACTGACTCCGGGCCACATCCGAGGAATCTCCTTGCACTTCCTCACATTGTCCTATGGGGGAGGCTGCTTCCTCGGAGCCCTCTGCATTCAGCTGGTCTACCTCATGTCTGGAGGTATAATGGATAAGAATACCAGAGTGGCAATATGTTCACGTATCATTTAAAGTGCATTATTTATGACAGCATGATGCTTTGTGGTAGGTAACTTCTACCCAAATGTGCTGCATGATGGGAACCTGGAGAGATTTTTCTTCCTGATGGCCACGCTGATGTCACTAAATACTTTTGTGTACTGGAGTATATCTCACAGGTACGGTACTATTCATTAACACATATTTATTACTCAATATGGTCTGCACAAGTACCAGAAATAAAAACATTCATCTTTATGGGCTGAAAAGGTATACTGTACATTTAAATTTACTCTCTCTCTGGCTCTGAACCGTTTATTGTAATTTGTAGGCAAGTAGCAGCACTTGAAAAATACTCTGCAGATATTTGGAAGGTAGTGTAAACACTTTAGCAGCTGGAGTGTATCACAGGGCTGGTCATTTAACTGAATTGTGTTTTTCGATTTCAATGATGGCTTAACACAATCATAACAGATGCAAATTCCGAAGTTTGTGACGAGACAGATGAGGAGCGAACTAGTTAAAAAAGAGCACGTCTTCTAAGAGTTTGCGATCTCAGCATGGTTGCTACTTTTTATTTGCCGAATCAATAATCACTAAACTCAACAAAAAAGTAAGGCATATGATTCATGTAACAGGGGAGAACGGAATCCCAGAATTGGCCAATAAAATGGAATCTGTTGTTAAACACAGAATATCACGGAAATTAATAAAAATGTGAGTGAAATGCTGTCATTGTGAGGAGAAAGAACATTTGTTCTGGAAAATGAAGTGTCTGGGACCACTCGTTCATCTCCGAAACACTCATTTATCCCCTTCCTGAACAAACCAATGTTGAGACGCAAAGTTTTTTACGTATGCAGTACCAATGGAGTATATGGCTATTGAATGACACCCTTATGGGTAGCATCTGACGGCTACTGCACTACATGTCGACTTTGATAAAAACTGCTGCACTTTATATACTTCTGCACTTCAAATGAAGCTGCTAAAATACTGTAACTTAACCGCCCACTGATTTGTAACTCACATACCCTCTATGTATTGTACTTGTATTTTAAATTGTTTATCATTATGCAATTTCAATATTGTTGTGTATGTTCAATCCTGTGAAGTGAAGTGAATTATATTTTGAGTCTAGTGACTCAAAGCGCTTTTACATAGTGAAAACCGAATATCTAAGTTACATTTAAACCAGTGTGGGTGGCACTGGGAGCAGGTGGGTAAAGTGTCTTACCCAAGGACACAACGGCAGTGACTAGAATGGCGGAAACGGGGATCGAACTTGGAACCCTCAATTTGCTGGCACGGCCACTCTACCAACCGTTTAATTTAATTGTGGATGTTAGATGCACCATAAAAGGACTACAGATGGAAATGAGCATGGTGCTAAATCTGGGGCAGCCATCTTCTTAATGTAACTGCACATTGTCTTTCAAATGAACAAATACAAACAAACATACAAACGACCACTTGAAACACTGACTAAACTACAAAGATAAAGCTAGCAAGAACAACCAATGCACCTACAACACATCTCCTCTGCTTGTGTTGACCTCATCGATGTAAGATCAATGTACAAACAGGACAGCAGTCGCAACTTGAGAGACGTCTCAAAACTCGTCAAGGTGAAAACAACAGCACACTTCACCCCTTCACAATAACAGAACTGTGTGCAACATCCGGTATGACTGCGTTAACACAATAAAGGTTTTAAAACGTACCTTACACAAGCATAGTGTACTTGCAATAAAACACTTTTTCGGTGATACAATAACAAAATGATTATGCTTTGACTTAAAATACTGGTCAAAAGTGTCCAAAGATGTATTGCACCAATAAAGGTGAGGATTTTTATGTTAATTAGCGAACATTTTATTAAATTACATTTTTGACACCAGAAAGCACACACTCTACGGTGGTAAAACGAGTGTAAAAGATAAAAAATGGAATTCAAAAAATGAAAAGTGAATTAAATAGTTTTTTCTATCGTTATTTAAATGTATTATTAATGTTTTTATTATTTTACATGTTGTGGTTTATTTGTTACTAATTTATATCCTTTGTTCTTTTAAACAGTATTGAATGAAAATCATGTTATTAATCGTGACTACAATAACAATCAAAATAACCGTGATTATTATGTTTGCCGTAATCGTCTAGCCTCAGTATATCACCAAAGTTCTGGATAAAAAGAAGATGTTCAGTGCTATTCTTGAGAAGTCCACACTAAAGACTTGCAATAGTGACCTGAACTGGGTGAAAAAAATCATCCGTTTCTTACGTCTTTGGTGTACATAAAACCCTTCAAAAGTACTCAACGGCTCTTAGTACGTTGAAAATGCAAAGGCATTTATATGGCCTATATTATATTATAAACACTATTATGTTGCATTTTAGGATTGATTTGTAAATGACACCTCAATGAGTGTTTGGCACAGTCAGTACCAGTATCGACACTGCACTCATACTGTGTTAGTGTTACATAATGCTCATTTGCGGGATTAAAAAGTCACTACATTTGACCTGCAAATAAAATTAATATTTTGTTAATTTATTAAAATCCTCATAGCTGCTGCAATAGGAGGAGCTATCTTCAAAAACAGAACAAAAAAAACACGCTTTGTACAACATTAAAGCAAAATGAAATAACCACATATTCATAAATGACAATAACACCTTATCAAAATAAAACAAAAAGTTAATTACATAAAATAGTTATACCAATGTCGGATTACACAATAGCCATAAAAATACAATTGTTTACAGAAAACTCCAAGCTCTAACAAAAACAGTACGGATTATTTGCATGTAATCAAGTTAGAAACTGAAAATAGACACACAAAGATGATAGTATTTTTGAGTTAATATTTAAAGTCCTAATCTTTTGCAAAAACTTACTGAATTCATTTTCAAAAACAAAAATGTTGCAAAATGACACACCAGAATGTGAAACGTGCAACTTTGGTCAATGAGCCAAATTGTAAACAGGAAAATAAAATTATTTTCCCTATATAGCGCTATAAGATTCAAATCAACCCACTGATCAGAATTTTTGCTTTTGCTTAGTTTCATTTAGATCGATGATTGCGACGTAAACCGATGTCAAACACAGAATGTTTGTTAGCCAAATGAAGCGCTTACTTATAAACACAGTTTGGTGCTTCACAGTCAAATGACACAGCAACTGTATCGGTCATGTTTTTGTTTTTTAAGTGACACACATCAAAGCATTGAGGGACACACAATCACTCTTTGCGTTTAGTTTATAGCAGGCCTGGGCAAATATTTTGACTCAGGGGGCCAAATTTTGAGAAAAATATGTGTCTGGGGCCCGGCATATCTATTTTTAGGAACACTAATACAAAACCTCACAATAATGTCTGATTGAATGCTAAAAACAATATTGACTTAAAAAACGGAATGGAATTTTACATTTTTTTACTGAATGAGACACCCAGAATGTACATGAAAATAGAAAATGTGGGATTTACAATATTAACTATAATTATATATATAATTATAAAACACTGAATATTGACAACATATGAACGTCACACTCCCTCTCGATCAACATATTTTACAATCAAGCGAAATGCAACAGAAATGCAACAAACAGCAAAATATGAACGCGAAGGGTAAAAAATAAACCCACCTACAATCTGATATTTCTGATATATCACTAAGCTTTAGAACTTTGTTGTTAAAATCTCCTTCTGCGTCTGTCCCTGACACCCACATTTCCGGCTGGCCGCTCTGGAAACACTCTGTGGAAACGCTCCCCACCCACACTGCTTGGTGCCTTGTCTGAGCTGCTGTGATTTAGATTTAGGGACGGCGTGGTGCGGTTGTGGGAGTGGCCGTGCCAGCAACTTGAGGGTTCCTGGTTCAATCCCCACCTTCTACCAACCTCGTCACGTCCGTTGTGTCCTTGAGCAAGACACTGCACCCTTGCTCCTGATGGGTCGTGGTTAGGGCCTTGCATGGCAGCTCCCGCCATCAGTGTGTTAATGTGTGTGTGAATGGGTGAATGTGGAAATAGTGTCAAAGTGCTTTGAGTACCTCGAAGTTAGAAAAGCGCTATACAAGTATAACCCATTTACCATTTACCATAGTAACTAGTATATCATGCAAATGTGCAGATTCCAACCATTGAAATACTTTGTATAGTTCAAGACTTACGGTAATGTGAAAACATCCCTGCACATCATAATGACAGCTACAGTTTCGATCTTAAAGATCTAAAAAAATTATTTGGGAATGTCCGGCGGGCCAGATTGAAAAATTTAATGGGCCGCATGCGGCCCCCGGACCTTAATTTGCCGAGGTCTGGTATATACTGTATAAATAATGTAACCTTGCTGATTGTATCTGTTCATCTATTTACTGTCTGACCATTACAAAGTGATTGCTGTTCATTAAAACAGCACAAGACTTTTGCACAGTATTGTGTAATCCCACTTTTCACACTTGTGTGGTCTTCCTCTCCCAGATACATGGACTTGAGTGCGCAGGGTAAAGCGCTGACCGTCAGCCCGCTAACTGAGAAGTTGCTACAGTACAAAGCACGCCTGCGGTACTACGACACCATGGATCCCTCGTACACAAGCAACTCCTATGAATCGATCATATGACTCACTTTAAATGTTTGTGGCGCTGGCGCTGCTTCTGACGGTGTCTAATTGAATAATACACTTTTTGTTTGCTTTTCGTCTTGATTTCTTAGAAACTGTGAATGTATTTAGCCACATGGGCTGCAAGTGCAACATTGAGCTTTTTTGTATCTTGAAATGTGGTAATACTGTGAAAAGAACTGCCTGTACAGACACTGTAGTATTATAAAACACAAACTGAATATATATAGTTCATGTATTTTTTTAACCAATGCACATTTCAAACTACTGCAAGAAAAGTTAATGTATCTTACACAGTGGTACCTCAACTTAATTGTGTTTTGAGATAAGAGCTGTTTCTCGGCTAATTTTTAAGCTTCAAGTTGCAAGCAAAAATGTGGGTAACAAGCATCCCCGCCATTAATTGACATAGCAAATGCCACAGAGAACCCCGTAAGGCAGGGGTGCCCACACTTTTTCTGCAGGCGAGCTACTTTTCAATTGACCAAGTCGAGGGGATCTACCTCACTCATATATATAATTTATATTTATTTATTCATGAAAGAGACATTTTTGTTAACAAGTTAAAGGTGTTTAATGGTAATACAAGCATGTTTAACACATATAAATTCCTTTCTTTCATGAAGACAAGAATATAAGTTGGTGTAATACCTGATTCTGATGACTTGCATTGATTGGAATCAGACAGTAGTGATGATAACGTACGCATTTTCAAATGGAGGAGGAAAAAAAAGTCCTCCTTTCTGTACAACACCACATGAAAGTGGTTGGTTTTTGGCATCTTATTTGTCCAGCTTCCATACTCATTTTTATACACTTTACAAGAAATACATTTACTTGCTAGCTTGTGCATGCCAGCTTTCTGAGACTCTTATTTTGTTAGCGCAGGCAGGATGAAGCAGGGCTTTTATTGTGAAGATATGAACTGTGCAATCGGTCTTTAGAGTTTTGACGGCAGGTACGGCGTGAGAGTCTGTTGAAATAAAAAGTGTTTCTCGCCTTCTTGTCGGTCATTTTTTCTTAATAATGAGTTTGCAGCAGCCATCGTCATCTCACAAGATCTTCGGGTGCTGTGAATGTCAATCAAGTGACGAAAGTAACGTTGTAGTGAAGATTGATAATCGCAAATTTTTAGGTCTATTTTTTTAATGCCTGGCTGGCGATCGACTGACACACACTCCGGTTTTTTACCTTTAGGGCTCCAGGGGACCATAAAGGGTCTAAGTCATTAAAATGTTAAAAACAAGTCAAATTATTATTATTTTTTATTTATTTAACGCTTACAGTAAATCTCTACAGTATATCAACTTTAAGATGTATCCCCACCTTCTACCATCCTAGTCACGTCCGTTGTGTACTTGGGCAAGACACTTCACCCTTGCTCCTGATGGGTGCTGGTTAGCGCCTTGCATGGCAGCTCCCGCCATCAGTGTGTGAATGTGTGTGTGATTGGGTGAATGTGGAAATACTGTCAAAGCGCTTTGTATACCTTGAAGGTAGAAAAGCGCTATACAAGTATAACCCATTTATTAATTAATTAAATTAAAGTACCAATGATTGTCACACACACACTAGATGTGGTGAAATTTGTCCTCTGCATTTGACCCATCCCCTTGGGGAGCAGTGGCATCATTATAATTTATATAAAATTTAAAAAAACAAAAAGGTTGTATGCCTTTTCTGTCAAGACAACTTTGTTTTTTATAATAAAACTGAAATATGCAGTATTTCCCCCACTGCCCAAAACATTCAGAAAGCAATGTTTGATGTAAAGTAATTAGAGCCTTAAAAACATCAATAATGCAAGACACCATTGATATTAATTCATTGTTATTTTTGAGTAATCACGGTGAAAAGAAAAATAAAATCCCATTAAATATATTTAGGATACAAAAGGTGCCCCACTCAAAGTGATACGTTTGTATTAGTATTTTTTTACTTTCAACACTTAAGTTACGAGATCAACTTCAGATATATCTGTCAATTTTACGTTTGAACTATTATTTTGTTTGTTTTATGCTCTTTTGTCAAAGAAAACGATGTTTTTGTATGGCAACCACACAATATATGCAATATTTTCCACATAAAACATTTTTAAAGTGAAATATTTGAAATAATTGGAGGTCAATAATTAATTATAACATTGTTTTTTTCGAGCAATGGCAAAAAAAGAAAAATAAAGATAGACAAAAGAAAAAGAAAACAGCCTGCATGGCAGCTTTGTGTCAACATTGCAACTTTTTCTAGTTAGATTTCACCTCATTCTAATGTTTATTTTTTATTTTTGCAATAGCATTTCCAGAATGTGTGGCGGGCCGGTAAACAATTAGCTGCGGGCCACAAATGGCCCCCGGGCCCATACTTGCCAACCCTCCCGTTTTTAGCGGGAGAATCCCGATATTCAGCGCCTCTCCCGACAACCTCCCGACAGAGATTTTCTCCCGACAAACTCCCGGTATTCAGCCGGAGCTGGAGGCCACGCCCCCCAAAAAAAATGTCTGCCGCAGCTGCGATTGGACCTGACCAGCCTCCGGGTACAAGTACTGGAGTACCAATTGCTTGCCAGGGAAGATCTTCCCCAGGAAGCAAGGATTGACCGGTTTTGGGCCATGCTATTGAGAGATGGAAGATTCCACACTTTCGTGCATTTGATGAAAGCACTTTTGTGCGTGCCACACAGCAATGCATCATCAGAGAGGGTGTTCAGCATGGTTACAAAAATAGTGACAGAGAATAGAAAGAGGATGGACAATTCAACCCTTAACAAAGCATTGTACTTTCAAGTACAACAATGAGTAGATGAGTGTTGTGTGTGTGTGTGTGTGTGTGTGTGTGTGTGTGTGTGTGTGTGTGTGTGTGTGTGTGTGTGTGTGTGTGTGTGTGTGTGTGTGTGTGTGTGTGTGTGTGTGTGTGTGTGTGTGTGTGTGTGTGTGTGAATAGATGAACACTAAAATTCAAGTATTTCTTTTATTTATATATATAATAAAATAAATATATATATATATATATAGCTAGAATTCACTGAAAGTCAAGTATTTATATATATATGTATCTATATATATATATAGATATATATAGATATATATATATATGAAATACTTGAGTTGGTGAATTCTAGCTATAGATACTCTCCTCTTAACCACGCCATCCGCCCCAACAACGCGCCCCCCCCCCCCTACGACTACTCTACATTGTATCAGTGTCAAAATAAACACCCCTTTCCAAGCATTGAATCTAGGGATGTCCGATAATGGCTTTTTGCCGATATCCGATATTGTCCAACTCTTTAATTACCGATACCGATATCAACGATACCGATATCAACCGATACTGATATATAGTCGTGGAATTAACACATTATTATGCCTAATTTGGACAACCAGGTATGGTGAAGATAAAGTCCTTTTTTTTTTTAATTAATAAAATAAAATAAGATAAATAAATTAAAAACATTTTCTTGAATAAAAAAGAAAGTACAAGAATATAAAAACAGTTACATAGAAACTAGTAATTAATGAAAATGAGTAAAATTAACTGTTAAAGGTTAGTACTATTAGTGGACCAGCAGCACACACAATCATGTGTGCTTACGGACTGTATCCCTTGCAGACTGTATTGATATATATTGATATATAAAGTAGGAACCAGAATATTAATAACAGAAAGAAACAACCCTATTGTGTGAATGAGTGTGAATGAGTGTAAATGGGGGAGGGAGTTTTTTTTGGGTTGGTGCACTAATTGTAAGTGTATCTTGTGTTTTTTATGTTGATTTAATTAAAAAAAAAAACAATTAAAAAACGATACCGATAATAAAAAAACGATACCGATAATTTTCGATATTACATTTTAAACCATTTATCGGCCGATAATATCGGCAGGCCGATATTATCGGACATCTCTAATTGAATCCTCTTTGTCAATTTACAAAGAAAAGGTTAATTTCCTATGGAAACAGAACGACGAGTTTCCTGGTTGCCATGGAGACGTATCACATCTATGTGAGAGCAGGAAGTAAGAGTGAGAGGGGAGTCGCTTTTCTTCTTTTTTTTTTGGTTGTTGCCTTACAGAGCAGAGCACTTTGAAACGATGGACTTACCAGAAACTATCAGAAGACGTTTGGAGGACCTTTCTCGGAACGTCTTTGTGGACCAGAGTCAGGCTCCGTCGAAGGAGAGGCGCACGTCTTCAGCGCACGGTAACGTCAACACGCAGCTAGCATAGCAGCGAGCTAGCATGGCTGCTATGCTAGCTAACCACACGGATGTTGTTTAGAGTGTTGTCTGTAGCTTTTCGTTTACTGAAAAAAATTTAAAAAACATTTTTTAAAAACCTTCGTTGCTTTTCAGACAGGCGTGTTTTGTCCAGCCTGCCCCTCCAGATGTCTCTCTTCTTTAACATGTGGTTCTTCCCCTTGTGGTGGATCAGTGAAACTGTCATGTTGCACCTTAAAGTAAGAACACCTTTCATCAAATCATCTTTTCGACAACTGTTTCTAATATCTCTGATGTAGCTTTTAGGGGTTTTAAAAATATTACAAACAGTATTTTCTACAGTTAGCTTTGAAATCACCCAAAGCAGAAAACAAAGTGTATTGGTTTTATTTTTATTTTTTTTACTTTTTGTTTTGTTTTGTTTTTATGGAATTTTATAAACCTTTATTTAAAAACGGAAACATTTACAAACAATAGAGAAATAAAAATTATCAAAATAAGTACAAAAACAGTACGAATCAGCGCCAGTGCACAAACAACTGAATGTAATAAAAGGGAATATAGTAATAATTGTCTTATGCTGCATTTATATCAGTATTTCCTGTTCATTTTAATCAAGACATGTGGACCACTAAAAATAGATTATCTGTTCACCTCGCTTTTAAACACATTATAACACAATGAATCTATAGAGCAGAAGTTATGGTGTTGCCAACTTCATGACTTTGTCTTTATATTAGCAGGTAATCAGACCCCTGTAGGTACTGTTAAAAAAGTGACTCGAAAATACTTTTGACTATCGCTCTTCTCAACGAGCAGCGACCAATTGCTGCCGGGGGCCGACAGAAGCGACAGAAAAACAGTTAACGTATTTTTCGGAGTATATATCGCTCCGGAGTATAAGTCGCACCGGCCGAAAATGCATAATAAAGAAGGAAAAAAACATATATAAGTTGCACTGAAGTATAAGTCACATTTTTGGGGGAAATTTATTTGATAAAACCCAACACCAAGAATAGACATTTGAAAGGCAATTTAAAATAAAAAAAAGAATAGTGAACAACAGGCTGAATAAGTGTACGTTATATGACTCATAAATAACCAACTGAGAACTTGCCTGGTATGTTAACGTAACATATTTTGGTAAGAGTCATTCAAATAACTATAACATATAGAACATGCTGTACGTTTACCAAACAATCTGTCACTCCTAATCGCTAAATCCGATGAAATCCTATACGTCTAGTCTCTTACGTGAATGAGCTAAATAATATTATTTGATATTTTACGGTAATGTGTTAATAATTTCACACATAAGTCGCTCCTGAGTATAAGTCGCACCCCCGGCCAAACTGTGAAAAAAAACTGCGACTTATAGTCCGAAAAATACGGTAATTTGTAGTTTTTGAACATATTTGTTTAACTTCTTGTGTTTTTATACTCACTTTTAGCAAATGCTTCATTGCTAAATATGCAAATGCAGAGATTACATATACAGTGGGGCAAAAAAGTATTTAGTCAGCCACCCATTGACAATCAATGGGTGGCTGACTAAATACTTTTTTGCCCCACTGTACCTCAGTTCTGTCTGTTAACCAAACCCCATTCCTGTATTGTATGTTTTATTTCTATCCTACTAGTATTCTGCTTTGCCGGACTACTACAAGTTCATCTTGGTGACTGTCCTTATCCTGATGACTGGGATTGAGGCCATTAGACTCTATCTTGGTTATGTGGGCAACATGCATGAAAAGGTATGACATCATAACAACATGTGGCAGAATGAAAGAATGCATTGCACTCACGTACATTCGTGGTAACAACAGCAATGCTGGTGCACGATGTTGATGCAATTTTTCTGTTTGTGAAAGGTGGCAGAGTTGGCTGGTTTTTGGCTGTTGAGCATCCTGCTGCAGTTGCCACAAATCCTCTTTCAGCTCTTCAATGAAGGCATTCTCATACAACCGCTGGAAAGAGGTGTTCACATTGTGCTAGCTCTTTTCATCCTCACTCAGGTATGCCTCTTCTTTTAATCATGGACATTAAAGGGGAACTGCACTTTTTTTGGAATTGTGTCTATCAATCACAATCCTTCTGGAATGATTTTTAATGCATTCTAACTTGTAAATAAACACCATCAAAAGTCAACTAACAATGGCGCTCTATTCTGCCTATAAAGCGCTCAAAAAACATCCAAAAGCCTCCATCATCGTTTTATATAGACACTGTAAGTATATATGTTAGGTTATATCAGGCTCATTTATAATAACATGTACAATTTACAAATGTTGCTCATCTTAAGCATACGGTCGTGTATTAATTTACCAGACGCATGCAGTTTGCTTTTCCCGTCCACAACAAACACTAAGCATCATGCAGCAGTCTTGCTAAGTGATGAACAAGATATACAAACTTCAAACATAATAAAACAATCACTTACTGTACAATGTCTGGTCTCACTGGGATGCAGACTGATTGGATGTTCATATTTTCCCATTTCCTCATGAAGTGTTTAAAGAAAAGTGCCCCAGTTGGGTCTTTTTTTGCCATTTCCAGGTATGAGTTGAATGTCAAAGTTGACCAATTTCTCGGTTTATGGCCACATTCCTCTACTATCCAGGTGAGAGGCATGATCTAGAATCAACTTTCACGGGCAGCACGGTGGAACAGGAGTTAGTGCGTCTGCCTCACAATACGAAGGTCCTGTGTGGAGTTTGCATGTTCTCCCCGTGACTGCGTGGGCTTCCTCCCACCTCCAAAGGCACGCACCTGGGGATAGGTTGATTGGCAACACTAAATTGGCCCTAGTGTGTGAATGTGAGTGTGAATGTTGTCTGTCTGTCTGTGTTGGCCCTGCGATGAGGTGGCGACTTGTCCAGGGTGTACCCCGCCTTCCCCCCAAATGCAGCTGAGATAGGCTCCAGCACCCCGCGACCCCGAATGGGACAAGCGGTAGAAAATGGATGGATGGAATTAACTTTCACCAGCTTGGAGGCGATACAGCAGCTCACCGGTTCAATATGTCAATATCGCAGCATAAGCTAGTTAGCGCTCTGTGATCACAACGCGGCTAAAATAGTTTGTCTGCATTAGCACTTATAATAATAATAATAATATCGCTAATACTTGGTTAATATTCGAGTAGTGTATAGACATGCCCCCAGTGGCGCTGACAAAGCAAGAGTGGACATTTGATTAGTAATGTGATCCAAGATGGCTAATGCAACGTACCATTGGTTATTATTTCGGTCATTTAATGTATTGCTTTTTCAGCTGATTATATCCAACCATAACCCCAACTCCAGATCCTAACCCAGACCCCAAACCTAACCCTAATCCTAACCTTAAAGGGGACCTAGGGATGATGTTTGTTAAGAAATTATCTATTTCGATGCCATTATCGAATCCTCTTATCGAACCGATTCCTTATCGATTCTCTTATCGAATCTAGATAGGTTGTTGTATATGGAAAAAAACACAATACTTGGTTTAACAAAAGCTCACTTTTATTTAAAAAAAATAAAATAACAGAGCAAACACTGCCCTGGTCACTCTGGCTGTCATGAATGTCATCATCTGAAATAGGATAACGTTAACATTATCTTAATTCACATCTTGCAATCACTAGTTTATTAGACAGAC
The DNA here is from genome assembly GCF_033978785.1 of Entelurus aequoreus. Classification (NCBI taxonomy): domain Eukaryota; kingdom Metazoa; phylum Chordata; class Actinopteri; order Syngnathiformes; family Syngnathidae; genus Entelurus; species Entelurus aequoreus. Next base: position 14,332,636 of record NC_084754.1, on the reverse strand, counting down.
CTGCAAACTCTGGAGTGGTGTAGGCTACAAGATACCGTTAACGTTATCAGACACATACAAAAAGGCTAATGTTAACGTTAGCCACTGACTATGCTTAGGTAACGTTAGTCTAGCTAACATTACTGCAGTCCTGGTTGACATAAGAGGTAACGTTATTTTAGCCTAAAGGCTACAAATGAGCAGATATGGAAATTAACCGGCAACAGTTAATGTTAGTTACTCACCGGCACTATCACTGGGACTCATACTTGCCAACACTGTTACAAATATGCGCCACACTGAACCCACACCAAGCGAGAATTACAAACACATTTCGGGAGAACATCCGCACCGTAACACAACATAAACACAACAGAACAAATACCCAGAATCCCATGTAGCACTAACTCTTGCGGGACGCTACTATATACACCCCCGCTACCACCCCTGGGAGGTGAGGGGAGCAGTGGGCAGCAGCGGTGCCGCGGCCGGGAATAATTTTTGGTGATTTAACCCCCAATTCCAACCCTTGATGCTGAGTGCCAAGCAGGGAGGTAATGGGTCCCAACATCAAGGGTTGGAATTGGGGGTTAAATCACCAAAAATTATTCCTGGGCGCGGCACCGCTGCTGCCCACTGCTCCCCTCACCTCCCAGGGGCTGAACAAGGGGATGGGTCAAATGCAGAGGACAAATTTCACCACACCTAGTGTGTGTGTGACAATCATTGGTACTTTAACTTTAACTCATCGCATGGCCAACACAGATAGACAGACAACATTCAGGTAGGGACTTGTCCAGTGTGTACCCCACCGTACGCCCGATTGTAGCTGGGATAGGCTCCAGCATCCCTCGCAACCCCAAGAGGGACAAGGGGTAAAAAATGGATGGATGTATATATATATAAATATATATAGTCATTTTATTTCATACCCAGGGGGATCCATATCACAGAAGGAAAAACATACTAAAATGATAAAACACAAATAAAAGAAATACAAGCAGAAATAAAATAAATAAAAACTTGTATAAAAAAAAATAAAAAAAACACTCCACAAGATTCAATAATGGATGGATATTACCGCATACGTCAGAAGCCACATAAGGGCTTTGTAACCCGTTTTAAAATGGTTCTATTATCATTTACATACCAAATAATTAGGGCTGTCAAAATTAAAAACTGAACTTGTGATTAATCACACAAAAAATATATCGCAATAATCATGAACACATATTAATCATGCAATTTATTGTGACTGTACAAGCTCTTTTACTTTACAGTCAGTGATTAGATCAATGTATACATAATTACAAAAATGAGGGAGGACACTCAAGACTGGCAAATTTCACTGCAAATTACAGCCTGAAATAAGTTTTAATAAAACTGTCACAGAGTTCCATGCAAATAAATGACATGTATTCAAGTAAAACGTTTAAAAACGTTCCTGGATGACATTCTGGCAATAAAATTGCATCGGTGTACAAATATTGTGGTCTCAAGTATTGAATATGAAAGTGAATAAATCACCTGTGATTAATCATGATTTACCCAAATTCCAAAATGTGATTATATCTAAAGAAAAAATATATTATTTGACAACCCTACAAATAATATATTGTGATATAGTTATTGCAGGATGTATATCGCAATAGGGATTTTAGGCCATCATACCCATCCCTAATGGACATAATTATCTTTGTCTTTTCCTATTAATATTAACAACATTATTTATTTTGTCTTTTTTCTTGCTAGGCCGTCGTTGGTTTTGTGGCTCTGCGGGACTTGGTCAGACACACAGAAAGTCAATTCCATCTGCACCAGTTTGACTGAAACATCCATTTATCAACTTTTGGAACAAGCACCTCATTGATTCATTCAGAGAGAAAACATATTTATTTTTTTGTATTTTAGTCAGCATATTTCACCTGCAATTGTGATATGGTTTTGTGTACATTTGTAAATAATAAAAACATTATAAATGGATACTGCAAAAAGAAAAGCGTCAGTATGTCATGTTAGATCCAGGAAAGTTTGAAAACTCTTATCAGACACCATGATGTCATTGAGTGGGATCCTCCTGTAAACATCCATCCATGTGAATGTCCATTATCCCAGTAAGCAATGTACTCTACATAAGCGCATACTGGGATATTCTGGCAACTGGCTCCTCTGAATGGGTACCTTTTTAGACATTTTCTTTGAAAGTGAGGAAATTAGAGATCCTCAGCCTCAAGCTCACCTGTTGTTTAACTTTGTGGTCGTGGATGACTTTGTCACAGGGGGTAAAACACCTTTTGTTTCCTTCCCTTCTAAAGCTCCATTCCACAGTCTAAGGAAAAACGAAAACACATGTGAACGCTTGTTCTATTACTGCCATATCCCAACAAATACTAGATTATACAGTAGCGTATATATGCACATAAATATAGTAGGGCTGTCTAAATTAGTTTAATATTTTTTTATCATTACTAATCTGATTAAAATATTCAATGCAATTTCTGCATCATCTCTGGCAAAGCTTGATAAGATTTGAAATTAAATTGGAAGCTGTTGCAGTTGTATCGCTACAAAAGCAAGACACCTGATGTTCTGGCGGCTCAGTCAACAATAAGATATATATATATATATATATATATATATATATATATATATATATATATATATATATATATATATATATATATATATATATATATATATATATATATACAGCTGTTACATATACTGTAATATTGTACATGGTAATTGGGATTTGTTATATATTGTATATATTATATACAAATATAATATAATATATCAGTATATATTATATACTGTATATATAATATATAAATATTACATATATGGTATATTTTGTATTGCTACTATGGTACATTTAGTCTACTTAATACCTGCATTATCCTTTCCATCCTTTGAAACTCAGCTACTATGTGGAACAATTTCCCTTGTGGATCAATAAAGTTTGTCTAAGTCTAATATATTGTAGGAAAGCATAGAATTTATCCATCCCACAATGGGGAAATGATGTGGTTGCAGCGCAGGTTCAAAAAGTCTACAAACAATAAGAGGGAAAAAGACATAAAATACCAGAGCTTGCATTTCACATGTACCACTGGCATACAGTATGCCCAGTGGTTATATAATGCAGGAAAGTTTAGTAGAATATGGCAAAGTCAGGTTTTATGATGGTTTGACTCTGGAACTTAACTGAATTGTTATTTTCTATTGGGGAAAAAGGACATTGTCCCAAAACATACCTACAGATCCACTCTATTTACTTCTTTGATTGCAACATCAATTTGAAAGTAGCTTGGTTAGTAATCACAGGTGAGACAAATTATGACAGTAAAACCAGAATTTAAAAAATGTGTACCTGTTTCCTCTCAGGTCTGTGCACCCTAGTACAGGACCTAATACATTAGAGTAGGACATTGCTTTTCTCCGAGAAATTTCCAAGATGAGGTTTTCACGATTCCGCTTTCGAAATGGAAGAAGTTTCAGCAATCCAACTAAATAAAATGACAGGAAAATTCGCCTTTTAAAACACATAAATTGCAAGTATTTTAATGTAAACAATAAATCCTGCACAAAGCAAACAATAACCTGCTACAATAAATTGGTTTATCGTACCTTCTACCTTAAACATTTATTAATGAATAAGCGGTCTACTATAACACATTCTTAATTATTTGTCAAGGTAAAATTTGTGATACATAGCTCTTGTATAGGATGTCATCAGTGGTCAGGCAAGGTAAAGTCATTGTGTCAATATTGAGGACCAACCTTCTCCAACATCTCCTGCCTCTCTCTTATCTCGCCATTTTGTGTTGGATGTGTCTGCATGTACAGGGGGAAAATCCCGGTGGACATAGTAACGATTTTGGCCACGAAAGGAATTTGTCGCCCTGTAAACAGGGTGCCCAGTGAAATGATCAATGGTGATGCTTGACAGCAGATGCCTTGAAGGATCAATGTCAAATGAGAGTGACGCAGACAGCACAAATGAGGAGAATGTGAATATGAATCGACTGAATTAATAATTGATAGTCAAAAACTGGGTTTTTACCTGTCTGTTTCTGCACGGTCTGTTGATAGCTCTAAAAAGTAACACAAATTACTTTTCAGTTTCTGTGTGGAACTAGTAAGTGTGCAAACCAAACATTAGAAGATGCAGCACTCACGAGAGTTGCAATGCTGCTGCTGCTGCTGACTATGATGCTGCTGGTTTGGTTGACTACATTGTTGAAGGTTTGGAAAAAGAGCACTGAAGTGAAGCAGTTGCTGTTGACCATTATGCTGCTGGCTGGGGTGACTACATTTTTGAGTGTTTGGAAAGAGAGCACGGAGGTGCAGCAGCTGTGATGAGTATCTCCATTGTGCTGTGTCCCTTTGTTGGTCTGCTGGATGTAAACATTACACGCACTAGTCATTTATAGCCTATTCAGACAGGTGTCAAACTCAGATCTGGCCCGCCACAGGAAATAATGTGCATCAATAAAAGCACTTCATCCATCCATCCATCTTCTACTGCTTGTCCCGTTCGGGATCGCGGGGGGTGCTGGAGCCTATCTCCAATAAAGCAGTTAATCTTTCTTTCTAAATATTCGTTCTTTCAGTTTTGACAGAAAACTTTAATATTATCTGATCATGCAACAAACATTGTATTAAAGGGGAACAGCATTCTTGGTGGAATTTTGCCTATCATTCACATGTCACGTTTGCTGTAGTCGTGATCCCAGAGTGCAGGTAAATCTGTATCTAATATCTTAACAAACAAAAGATGTGTGCAGCTAGGAGTACACCGAAAGCATGAAGAACACAAATGCCGCAAGGCTAGTCAGTGTAATGAAGTAACATAGCTACTGCCGAGCTCCACTGAGCTACTGCATCGTCTCTGAGTTAGAAAAAGTTAACACTAGATTAGTACTAATGCTTCGCACTTGTATAGTACAAAACACAAAACCAGTGAAGTTGGCACATTGTGTAAATTGTAAATAAAAACAGAGTACCGTAATTTCCGGACTATAAGCCGCTACTTTTTCCCATCGTTCTGGTCCCTGCGGCTTATACAAGGGTGCGGCTTATTTACGGCCTGTTCTTCTCCGACACCGACGAAGAGGATTTCGGTGGTTTTAGTACGCAGGAGGAAGACGATGACACAATGATTAAAGACTGACTTTTCATATACCGGTAGGCTGGTTATTTTGATAACGTACAGGCGAGCACTTTGTATTACTTTGCACCGTTGTATTATTTGTACTATGCACGAATGCTGTTCGCCATGTCAAAGATGTGAAAGTTTGATTGAATGATTGAAAGAGTTATTGTTAATAAATGGGACGCTTTGCGTTCCCAAACAGTCATCTCTGTCCCGACAATCCCCCCCGTGGTAGCAGGAACCCCTATATACTACGGTAATTACACATCAAAACCCTGCGGCTTATAGTCGGGTGCGGCTTATATATGGAGCAATCTGTATTCTCCCCTAAATTTAGCTGGTGCGGCTTATAGTCAGGTGCGGCTTATAGTCCGGAAATTACGGTACAATGATTTGCAAATCATTTTTAACCTATATTCAATTGAAAAGACTGCAAAGACAAGATACTTAACGTACGAACTGGAAATCATTATTTTTTGCAAATATTAGCTCATTTTAAATTTGATACCTGCAACCTGTTTCAAAAAAGCTGGCACAAGTGGCAAAAAAGACTGAGAAAGTTGAGGAATGCTCATCAAACACTTATTTGGAATATCCCACAGGTTAACAGGCTAATTGGGAACAGTTGGGTGCCATCAATGGGTATAAAAGCAGCTTCCATGAAATGCTCAGTCATTCACAAACAAGGATGGGACAAGTGTCACTACTTTGTGAACAAATGCAGAGCAAATTGTCCAACAGTTTAAGAACATTTCTCAATGAGCTATTGCAAGGAATATTAGGATTTCACTATCTACGGTCCGTAATATCATCAAAAGGTTAAGAGAATCTGAATCTGAAAAACATTGGATGCCCTTGACGTTCGATCCCTCAGGCGGTACTGCATCCAAAACCGACATCAGTGTGTAAAGGATATCACCACATGGGCTCAGGAGCACTTCAGAAAACCACTGTCGGTAACTACAGTTTGTCGTTACATCTGTAAGTGCAAGTTAAAACTCTACTATGCAAAGTGAAAGCCATTTATCAACAACACCCAGAAACGCCACCGGCTTCACTGGGCCAGAGCTCATCTAAGATGGACTGATGCAAAGTGGAAAAGTGCTCTGCGGTCTGTACATCAAGCAAGATTGGGAAAGAATTCCACCTGAAAAGCTTCAAAAACAGGTCTCCTCAGTTCCCAAACGTTTACTGAGTGTTGTTAAAAGGAAAGGCCATGTAACACTGTGGTTAAAAATGCTCCTGTGCCAACTTTTTTGCAATGTGTTGCTGCCATTTAATTCTAAGTTAATGATTATTTGCACAAAAAAATTAAGTTTCTCAGTTCGAACATTAAATATCTTGTCTTTGCAGTGTATTCAATTGAATATAAGTTGAAAGGGATTTGCAAATCATTGTATTCTGTTTTTATTTACGAATTACACAACGTGCCAACTTCACTGGTTTTGGGTTTTGTAATATCATGGAGGCAATTGTACATTATTATTAGTGATGTCAAATTATTTTTTTTGACAGCCGTAAGTAATATTCATATATTTTTACTGTTACAAACGGCCCTCTGAGGACAGCCATAACTGCGACGTGGCCCTCAATGAAAAAGAGTTTGACACCCCTCAACTACATGCTTTGATTTTCGAGTGGCAACTGATGCTTTACTGCAGGTACAAGTCAAAAAGCAACAATAAAACATTGGAGACAAAACGCACAACCTGGGTGAGGTGAGAGAGCTACAATGGTGTTGATATTTGGGCATGCCCTCTCGTAAGGATGCATGTTGGCTGCTGTCTTTGTGTCTTCTCGACAATCGCCCTAAAACAAGCACACAATAAGGCAGATTCAGTTAATACGATTACACAAAAAAATACTACGAATATTTCCATAAAATCTTGTATAGGGGTGGGATATGAGCCCAAGAAAAAACAATGAAGTTTGTTGTACATCTTTTTTTCATGTGTTTTACTGCATTACTTTCTGTGTAAAAGACCAAAATACTGTTGGACTGCATAAACAACAACTCTAATGTGTCTCTTTTGCATAGCATTGTAGGTATGTGAACACACATGAACAAATAAATAAGTTAAAATGTATTTTAAGCGAAAGAGGTCATTGTAAATCTTGTTTAGGGTTCATTTAAAAGAGTACTTCTCACATCAATTATGGTTGTAGTGTAAGTACTATTAAAAAATAACTACTAAATTAATCACAAGTTACTTAACAGTTATTCAGTACTTATAGAATACTTAATTTTATTCAAGTAATTATTTAATGCCTATCTTGACTTGAGTCATATTACAATTTTTGGCTATATAAAATACAGGAGTACCTCGGTTTTCATACGCACCAGTTTTAGTATGATTAGGCCTTAGGCAAAACTGTTCACCAAAAACACACTTTGCTGACTCATTCTCTATACTTTGTATGACTATGGCTGCAAAATAAGTTGTAACATAAAGTAATAGTCCAAAGTCAACGAGGGTCCGTGTTTCCAAAGTGGCACTGAATGCACCATAATGTTATATTAAGTCTAGCCAAACCATGAAGGGTAATAACAAACAACCATGCCGCTAACCTCAATAGTTTTAAGAGCCATCATTTATCCTTTTTATCGGTCATTTGCATGTATTTTACATTGTTTTCTGCATAAAAACTACAATTATTCTTGAAAAAATAATGTTTTATGTCAATATTTTGGGTGTCTGGAATGGATTAATTGGATTTACATATTCCGCGACCCGACCTCGGATAAGCGGAAGAAGATGGATGGATGGATGGATGGATGAACATATTTCATATGACAAAAAGTGTTTTGGTTTCCATACAATTTGATTTTCAGCGGACACTTTTATTAAAACCAGGGAACCATTGTATTTGTAAATTAAGTGTGACAATCCTTTATGAGACTCCTTTTTCTGTCAGCTAAATCCACTTTAAAGGCATTGTTTTACGGTGACAGCACCGTAAAACTTTATTACCTTGACAGGCTCACACCCTTGCCAAAGGGTCACATGACTGACGTCTCCATGATTGGTATTTGCTGCAGGGATTACACTTTTCCTGAGTGTGGTATTTATCTTGAAACATAAATGGTTCAAATTAGTGTCAGGAAGTCCCTCACGTGACCTTATATTCAAGACCATACCTGCCATTTTCTAATGTGTCTTCTCGGTGGCCTTTCCTGGGTGCTCTCTTTACCTGCATTCTCCTCCTGCTGAAGGTCTGACTCCTGCAGAGTCCAGGAGATCATTAGATATGTTGTACTTCTGTTCATACATTAGCTACTTGTGGGAATATGTTAGTCTCTTACAGTATTTAAAGGAAGGCCTTTTTGTTGCGCGTTAGTCTTTAGACTGTTTCTTTCTTTATGGCTCATTTTCTGTTTATGCTTCACAGAAGTTTGCTTAAACGGAAAAAAACAGCATATAAGAAAATGAAATACTACATATATGCACTTTTACATCATATCACAAAAAAATGTAACTGTTCTTCCACACGGGAGAGGAGACCACACATACAGTATACCTCTGCACATATAGTTTGTTCCTGCTTCAGCAAATGAACTGGAAGTCCTTCAGAATCAGAACTATCAGAACCACTGGTGCTGCAAAAGAGAAATAGGTAACATATTTCAGTCACAGCATGCAGTTGCACCAAACACCATCTAATAGAGAGGTCTTCAGCTCAATTTAACTGGGGGCCCCTGGAAGTCGTCAGAGTGAGGCTGTGCTGCATGAAGTATTCACTTTGGAATCCAGTTTTAATCACGTGACTAAATTGGTTCTCCACTTCTACCAAAAGCTATAGTGACCCTGAGCTATGGTAGGCCTTATGTTGTATTTTGACACTGTTGAGTTAAATGGTAAATGGGTTATACGTGTATAGAGCTTTTCTACCTTCAAGGTACTCAAAGCGCTTTGACACTATTTCCACATTCAACCATTCACACACACATTCACACACTGATGGCGGGAGCTGCCATGCAAGGCCCTAACCACGACCCATCAGGAGCAAGGATGAAGTGTCTTGCTCAAGGACACAATGGACGTTAAGTGGGGATCGAACCAGGAACCCTCAGGTTGCTGGCACGGCCACTCTATCAAGTGCGCCATGCCGTCCCACAACTTCCCTGACTATCTCATGAGTTCCCCATGAGATAGTCAGATATGTTACCTTAGTAACAGAAAGTTGCTCTTTGTTTTGCCTAATGTGTGTTTGTTGTGCTGTCATTTTTGTGTTGCACCGTTACTGTCGTTAGCGTTCTTTCTAGTGGGATTAAAGATTGCCAAAATATATGTAACTATTAGCTGCTCATGGTCCGTGCTGCCGTTACATTAAACTACAAAGTTAGTAAGGTTTCCTTTTGTTATTTTTAACCTAAAGTGTTGGTTGCACTTTATTCAGATAAGATGTGAATGCATTGGCCGGTAATTGTTGTTCACTTGCTTGTTTGTATTTATAATCTAATTCATTTAAATGTAATTCCCTTACAAGAAATAACAGGAATATGGGAAACGTCACTTGCAGGGTTCAGTATCCAGTTTTTTTTAAGGGTCACACTGGTTGATTTTTTTCTTTTGCTAAAAAGTTACTGAAATAATTTAAACTCACTGAATTGTTTCATATCGTATCGTTCAAAGAAAAAGAGATTGTCCCTCAATCGTATCGGCAACCACAAATACCAAATCACATCGAATTGTTAAAATGTGTTACACCCCTCATATATCAACAACACCCATGCATGCAAATATATATATCCATCCATCTTCTACCGCTTGTCCCTCACGGGGTTGCGGGGGTGGCTGGAGTCTATCCCAGCTGCATTCGGGTTTACAGCAGGGTACACCCTGGACAAGTCGCCACCTCATCGCAGGGCCAACACAGATAGACAAACATTTGCACTCACATTCACACACTCTGGTCAATTTAGTGTTGCCAATCAACCTATCCCCAGGTGCAAGTCTTTGGAGGTGGGAAGAAGCCAAAGTACCCGGAGGGAACCCAGGCAGTCACGGGGAGGACATGCAATAATATATCCATCCATCCATTTTCTACCGCTTGTCCCGTTAGGGGTCGCAGGGGTGCTGGAGCCTATCTCAGCTGCATTCAGTAGAAGCATTTAAGTCCCATCTTAAAACTCATTTGTATACTCTAGCCTTTAAATAGACCCCCCTTTTAGAACAGTTGATCCGCCGTCTCTTTTCTCCTTGGTAGAGAGGGGGGGCACAGATTAGGTGACCAGTCGGCACCCGGGGTGGACCACTCATCTGTGCATCAGTTGGGGACGTCTCTGCGCTGCTGACCTGTCTCCACTCAAGATGATCTCCTGCTGGCCCCACTATGGACTGGACTCTTACACTATTAACTACATCCACTCGACGTCCATATTACCGGGCTCCCAGGAGGGGGGCTCCCCACATCTGCGGTCCCCTCCAAGGTTTCTCAGTGTAGTGAGTGAAGTGAAGTGAAGTGAATTACATTTATATAGCGCTTTTTCTCAAGTGACTCAAAGCGCTTTACATTGTGAAACCCAATATCTAAGTTACATTTAAACCAGTGTGGGTGGCACTTGGAGCAGGTGGGTAAAGTGCCTTGCCCAAGGACACAACGGCAGTGACTAGGATGGCAGAAGCTGGGATTGAACCTGCAACCCTCAAGTTGCTGGTACGGCTGCTCTACCAACCGAGCTATACCGCCATTGTAGCCCATTGGGTTCAGTTTTTCCTTGCCTTGGTGTGGGATCTGAGCCGAGGATGTCGTTGTGGCTTCTGCAGCCCTTTGAGACACTCGTGATTTATGGCTATATAAATAAACTTTGATTGATTGATTGATTGATTCGGGCGGAAGGCGGGGTACACCCTGGACAAGTCGCCACCTCATCACAGGGCGAACACAGATAGACAGACAACATTCACACTCACATTCCCATAATAGGGTAAACTTATATATAAATATATATAAATCTAATATATTACCCAGATTCAAAATCAGAGATCAGGACGTCCGTGTCTATTTCTTCTCCCAGACGTTCTCGGGCTTCTTTTTTCAGCATCGCTGTCAGTTCTGTCAGACAGTAAGTCATCTGAAAATATGACATAAGACTACTAAATGGCTTCATCAAGATAAAATGCGTGTGTTCAGGTAAGGATCAACTTAATCATAATTAGATGTGCTGCCCTCTTACCTTACTAGGCTCTGGATCACAATAGTCAAGCAAGGTATCACAAAAGTAAAAGCCCAGAGACTTGAGGTCTTGAGTGGTAAAATGTGTTCCCTTGCGGTCACCTGATTAAACAAGACACTTAAAACATATCGAACATACACACATAAAGTATTCAGGTGTAAGCCAACCGAGTGTAGAGCCTCCAAACGTGGCCTCCATAGTGTAACTGTTTTTGATGCCAAGTCGCCACATGGCGATTCGACCGGTTCCCTCTTTGCTCTTCTGAACCTGGAATTTACAGCTCTTGAAACAGAACTGGAAATAAAAAGATATATTTGAAAATAAGCAAGTGGAGTTATAAATGCAAATCAACAAAATATGTGTTTTTACCTTGTTGCTGGCATTCTTGCTCATCATCATCGGAAAAACTCTCTCATGAAGCCTCATTGAAGCATCCTCTTGGTTGTTACAGCCGTACATGAAGACATTGTTTTTACGGTTGTGGCCATGAAAGTCACAATAAAGAACGATATCTGTCTGGTTCATTAGTCTGAGGAAAATAGACAGTAACAGTCCCTGAGAGTTGTGTACTGATGGTTTGTCATCAACAACACCCATGCATGCAAATATAATGAGCAAAACCAAGGAAATTTGAGAAACATTTAAACATCTTATACTCTATGCAAGTATGCATTGCATTGATTATGAGAATATAAAGATACTGGCTACAGCATGTGTAATAAAAACAAGGCACACACTTTTCCACCATGTTTCGGGTATGCCATACGCATGGAAAGGAGTCCCTGAGCACCGTCTTGTAATTCCTGTTGAGATCCATGCCTGCCAAAGAGCAGCGGTAGTTGCCAACCACCACACCGTCTGGGTTCAGCATTGGCACCACCTGTATTATCCAAGAAAGGATGTTGGACATTGCATATTGTGGCTTCATCTTTAGGTCCAGTGGTGTTTTAATTTGACAAAAGTGGCGCATTTACCACTCAGGTAGGCTATATGCACCTTAAAAACAAAAGTGTCCCTCAGAAGCTGAGCATCAGCCGAGTCCCCGAGCAGGAAGTCGAGGAACCCCTCCATCATCCAGGAGCCGTTGGTTTCCCCAGGGTGCACGCGGGCCGTCACCACCACAGCTTTCTTGTTGTTGTCCTTTACCTTTCCGCCCGCTCGTGACGTCACTGTCAGCACGTAGACTGCATTTCCAGCAAGACTGTGGCACAGCACCCGCACTTTGCAGTATGTTGCTACTGTTGGGTTGGAGGAAACGTTCCTAAGGTAGCGGTGCAGGTGTGAATATGTGTAAGGGTAACAGTGGGCTACATAGCAGGTGTCAGCTTCGTAAGGGAACTGGAAAGTCCACGTGAGGGAGTACAGACTCTTTGACTCATTGCTGTCCTTTCGATTCTGAATAGAAAGACATAGAGCTCTGTCAGAAAAATACCAACATGATTATTCCAAATGTACACATTTTGTACCACCACAATAAATACTAACTTTCACTCTTACTGAACCTGATGTCAGTAAACAATAATGTTGGAGGAACTGAAAATATATACCAGCAGTCAGCAACCAGCACACTCTTAAAATGGTCCTGTTATGCAAAACAAGCTTTACTTGCCTATTGGTACCTGTTGTGTATTTGAGATCTGCATAAGTCCTGAAAATGTTAAATCAAACTGCGAAAATATCTGTAAAAAAATCTTGCCCTCCTTCATACTTCTGGGATACAAACCATTTGGACTATGCCCAATTTGTGACGTTATCCCAAGTGTGACGTCAACGAATTATCCATATATGGAATAAATTTAACGGAAGGGTTTTGCACGGGTCCGCCCTTGTATTCCGACGCTGTAGTCAATAAGCTTATTCTTTTTCTCTATCCTCTTGTTGTGGGGCAGACTGGCTCGTAAATGCACCTGCATCCCCCGCTGTTGACATTTCTTATACAAAGAAATTAGCCTGAAGCTACATAAATAAGACCGCCCACAAAACGGCGCATCCTGAGGAGACGGTCAGGAAGCGGCCTGAAAATGGTCTGTAAAACATAATCTATGCAACATTTTGGACAAAGAACCACCATTACATGTTATGTAGACCACAAGGAAGTGTTTTAAATGTAGAGGGGAGAAATCATAATATGACAATTTTAAAGGGGAATTAAGGTTACTTTACTCTACATTTAAAACACTTCCTTGTGGTATAGGCCATATGTATTATATGTTTTGGTGTAAATCTTGCTCTACAGTCACTTTTATAACCTGTTTTTGAGTCTGTCTGCAAGATATTCGATTTTGGAGGCGTTCCCAGATTGCAAATTAAACCACACCCCTCCCTCTCTAAATACGTAAATATCTTAAAGTCGTCACCACTATTTTTTTTTGCAGGCACGATCAGGAATAAATTTAATAAACATTATATTGGTTAACCCGGTCACACCATTACATATACCTGCACACTTTCCGATCAATACGGACTGTACATAAAAAAAACTGCTTTTAGCATCATTTATGTCACTGCATGTTATGATAATGATAAATGGGTTATACTTGTATAGCGCTTTTCTACCTTCAAGGTACTCAAAGCGCTTTGACAGTATTTCCACATTCACCCATTCACACACTGATGGCGGGAGCTGCCATGCAAGGCGCTAACCAGCAGCCATCAGGAGCAAGGGTGAAGTGTCTTGCCCAAGGACACAACGGACGTGACTAGGATGGTAGAAGGTGGGGATTGAACCCCAGTAACCAGCAACCCTCCGATTGCTGGCCCGGCCACTCTACCAACTTCGCCACGCCACCCATTGCACGTCTATGTTATTATGCGCATGCCCAGATTACATGAAAATAATAATGTATTCTATTTTTTTATGTTTCCTTACAACCTGAAGGAGCTCCTCCCCCTCTGCTTCACTTGATGTCTAAATATGTAATCCAGTTCGCTCTGACGTCACGACGTAGCCAGATTGCAAAACCGCATGAACAGAGGCATCCAAAACTGCCTGCAAGCTCACGCCAAAATGCATGAACCTTATGATTTGACATTTTGGCATTGCTTTAACTTGAGTATTCAACATTGTAAAAACATTTTTAGGTCAATAAAGATAACATTCATCAAATGTCCCCTTTAAGACTCCTTGTTGTTGCTCCCATCGCAGATCTTGGAGATTTCAACACCGGGAATTTTTTAAAGGGTCTGTGAATGTGTGCAGGATGACTTCTGGTTGATAACTGAATGAGCGGGAGGAAGGCAAGGGGAAAGGAGAGAGTCTGTGTCTGTCTGTGTGCGGTGAGACATGAGGAAGACGTCAACTTCTAGAGTGTGCCACCGTTGTGGTAAGCTAACCATGAATACATCCCGAAAAAGAAACATCTCTGAAGAAAGTATATTCTGCATTGACAGATTATTTTGCCTGCAATGCCAACATGTGCACATGTGCAGTTGCTAAAATGTGCTTGATATGTAGCGAGAAGTTAACAAACAACACAGCATTTTCTGAATAGTTCTCCTAAGCGGAGACATCGTAATTGGTATAAAAAAAATATCTCATATCCTTCCTGAAGAAAGCAGATATGCTTATTTTTTGGGAAAATAATAGTTAATGTTTATAGCTGTTGGTTGCAGAATTGCACAATGCACACTTTTACTGGACTTGACTTGCTTGTATTATTCACTGGCTGATGTAGTTTTACTTTTGAGTGGTCAGCTTATATATTATTTTATAGATAATAATGTAAGTATTTTTTTATTTCTATAATAGACTATTAAATATATTATTATAATTATTTTCAAAAATATATATATTTTTATTCTGGTGAACCTCTGAGTCCTTACCCTGGCGCCCTTTGGAGGTGGTCAGCCTCTTAAAGGGGAACTGCACTTTTTGGGGGAATTTCTGCCTATCGTTCACAATCATTATAAAAGACAACTGATGTTTTTTTTAATGCATTCTATATTAAAGAAATGTAGAAAAAACATAAAAAACATGATTATTTAATATTTAGAATCCATTCAAAAAATCCATCCATCGTCATGTCTTTCATAATGATTGTGAATAGGCAAAATTACCAAAAAGTGTAGTTCCCCTTTAAGACCTCACTGTTGAGTTTGTACATTCATGTGTCTTCTAAACTAAACAAAGTTAATGCTACTCAACTTGTGTGTTATCTTTTTAGCCAAATGAGAATAAATTGGAGAACCGATTAAGAACCGAATTGTTAAGCAGAATTAAAAATGGAATCGGAATTGTAAAAATGGGAACAATTCCCGTCCTTAACGCTCTGCAGAACCTCTTCGGGCATTCGGGTGCGAGTTTCAACCAACATACTATTTCATAGGCACACTGGCTTTCATCCATTATACACACACACTGCGCTTCTGTTTGTTGTAACAGGTAAAATAAAAAAAGATTCCAACTTGTAAAAGTTTATAAACTGTGTTAACTCTGGACTATTTATCTATAGTAGAAGAGGGGACTAAAAATGTATGTTTGGGTGTTTTGTGTTTTTGTTGTATTGTATTTTTTTAGCATGGTTCCAGCCACACTGAGCATAAAAAAGGGCTCCTTTGATAATAAAGGTTGCCGACTTCTGATTATACACTGTGAGTAAACCCGTTTTAGTTCAAGTGTTGCGTCCAAAGCAGAAATCAATACAGCTTGAGGGGTTACAGATACTAATACTATTAATATTATATACTATTACATATTAGTATTACATATTACATACTATTACCAATACTACTACCATCACTACAACAAGGACTATAACCATTGGAAACTTCTTCAAGGAAGGCACTGAGAAGCGTTTGCGATTCAATACCTAAAATATATAGGAAAGTTTAAAAATGGTTTTATATTCAAAGACTATAATGAAACATGCAATAATTAAGCTTTTATTATCCTGGATCTACAATTTAAGATAGTGCTGGGACAATAGCTATAAATTATACTTTTTTTATGTGTCTGACAGAAACTACATCCCTATAATAATATCAAAATAACACTACACTTACTGCTGATTCAGGTAACTCAGTAACACCTGCCAATAAGGCAATATTAAGGAGACAGACAACAGACAACCAGATGGTAGTGCCACCTACCTGACTGCGGTAGTACGCGATGTTGGAGCCAGTACGTTGCCATCCAACAGCGCTCTCCTCAGCAGATCTCTCAGAGTACAGCAGCGGCCTCATGCCCTGGGAGTAAAGGCTGCGGCGCTTCATGAAGTTGACAATGGTGAAGCGGTAGGTCACCCCGGCTATCATTTTTCTTACTCTGAAGTAAAACCACTGCGTGTGCTTGTTAGTGTAGAGATCTGCGCGCAGGGTAAGCTCGTAGTTGAAGGGACCGCTAAGAAAAAGAAACACACACACACGTGAGTGTAAGCTAAAAGAGAAAAGTGTGCAATGAAGGTAAATATGATCGAAGGCCCTCAAGACTCACACTTGCACAGCCTTCTGAAGGTTTCCACTCTCAAATCGTGACTCGAACTCAAGAGAGAGTTGCGGTTGTCTGAAGTCATTGAAAGAGGCCCTGCTCTCGGACACCCTCAAACCTCCAACACGAGAGCATGTGAAGTACTTACTCCCTATGGAAAAAAAAGACGGTAACAAATACTTTCAAAAGCAAAAAGTTTCCGTTGTGGCATAAAGACTAATGTCTCAAGCCATTTATGGCTTTGTATGTACGGGGTTTGTGTGTATATAAACATATAATATGTATTTGCATGGGGGTATTTAAAGATGTATACAATGGTACCTCACTTAAGAGTGTCCCGACTTAAACGTTTTTGGATATGAGAGCTGTCTCTTGGCTAAATGTTAGGCTCCAGTCATTCACATTGACTTCCCACTGGGTTGTGAGTTTTTCCTTGCCCTTATGTTGGATCTGAACCGAGGATGTCGTTGTGGGTTGTGCAGCCCTTTGAGACACTTGTGATTTAGGGCTATATAAATAAACATTGATTGATTGATTGATGGCTTCAAGTTACAACCAAAAATTTGAGGTACAACTAATGGTATCCCTGCCATTAGTTTGATGCAGCAAATGTCACAATGAACCCCGTAAGATCCGACCAAAACATTTGGACTTACTCGCTCGCATTAGAAAGATGGGGATGGACATAACTTTGTTTTCCAACCATGGGAAGGAAGAAAATGCGTGTGAAGGATAGTGCTGAGAAGAAGGGCATGATATTCATTGAATTAAATTAAAGTTAAAGTTAAAGTACAAATGATTGTCACACACACACTAGGTGTGGTGAGATTATCCTCTGCATTTGACCCATCACCTTGTCCCCCTGGGAGGTGAGGGGAGCAGTGAGCAGCAGATAAAGAATGAAATCATCTAAAAGATGACCGAGCGCATTCGTCTGCAGCATACTGAACCAGAATTAGTCCAACACCAGCCAAGAAGGTTAAATATTATAAAATGGTGGACATTTATCCATTAAATAATGGAAAAGCTACTGATGGTGTGTTTGACGGAGAAGCAGTTGGAATGAGATACAGTAAAAGTCCACTCTCCATGCTGTACATTAATATTACATTTTTTCATGAAACTACTGTAGTTGTTACTAATACATTTTATTGTGTTATTGTTCATACAATATGTCTTCTCTAAAAGTAATTTTTTTAAGAGGCAAGTTACATGTTAAAATTATTTTTTTGGGGGGGCAAGCCAAAATTAAATTGATTTCTATTAATTTCAATGGGAGTGTTTTGAGCTAAGAGCAGAACTAATTAAGCTCATTAGTTGAGGTAGTACTGTACTTGCAAGAAAATTGTCATCAAAATATATACTGTATACATTGATTTGTTTCCTCAAACATTTTTAATGATAGTAGCTCTCCTTATTATTGTCCAGATCTACATTATGAGTGTAGACAAATGTACTGTACATAAATATTTGGAGAACAAATATTATGTCTGATGTACAGTTCTATAGTTACCATGGTCATTACAATAGACCACTCGTCTGTCCTCCTCCAAAGATGCAAGTGGTATCCTCTCATGGCCTTTAGGGTGGTAGAAAGGCTCGGGCCTTGGAGGCTCCCACTCTAAAATATAACAATTAATGTTGGTCAATCCTGACCATCCTTGTGGACTCTTCACTGGGTCAGAATTACAGTGTTGCATTACCAATGTGATGGATGGCATTGCTGATGACCTCACACTCTATGGGCCAACGAGGGCAGGAGACAGATGGGAAATGAACCAGATCCAGCGGTGCTCTTAGACTCAAAACTGGACGTCCTTCATCAAAGTTTATGCGTAGTTGTCTGGTTCGCAGTGTCTGACTTATGGATACTGAGGAGACACAAAAAATAATCAATTACCTCTTTTCACTCCTATTAAGGTTGTGAATTTAACTCATCCTCACTAAACAAGTTTGCTCATTTTATGCTGAGCTGTACTTCAGTGTACAAAGTTGAGTGATAAAGGAGCATATTTAATATTTAATGCGTAGATAGGCTTTAGGCTCGAACACCTTTGGGGCACATCAGTTATTTTTAAACCGCTGGTCAAATAAATCAAGTTGAACAGCATCATAGAAATACATAGTGAGCATGGCTCTTTACATAAGTGAACACGCATGAAAAAAACTTACACTGTTTTTTCACTGTCACATCCTCCTTGTCCTCCTCTCTGTTGGAGTTTTTGGTGTCCAATTTGTGCAACTGGTAGGAATTCCACCAACTCCTGATTACAGGACCGGCCATGTCTGATGTATTTCCTGCCTAAATCACAAAGAACATACATTTCAAAGAGCATCAGTCTATATATACTGTATATACTGTATACAGCATCCTACGAAACTGAGTACACCTCTCACATTTCAACAAGCAATTAATCAAGCTTTATTGCAGACTCCAACGTCCAAGTAGACATACAATCACATACAGTACATAAAACAAAGAATACAGTATAAAAGGCATTATATCATATAATATTAAAACAGTGCTTGTGCATATTCAGTAAAATGCATCTAATAAATAAAAGCAGCAATAAAAAATGTTTTTCCACATTCTATAAAAGGCACACATACCAGTGTTTCCATATATAGGATTGGTACCTAGAAGCACTACACCTAGGATTGGTTATCTGTATAATAAGATCATTCTCAGGCCCCTGCGGTCTACATATAAACTTAAACTTATCAGTTTTCTGACAAAAAAGCTTGCTGGCAGGCACTACTACCCCTGGGCATTCTGAGCAGGATTCTGAGACAGTCATTATACGCAACCTGGAGTTTGTGCGAGCTCTCTTTCTTAAACCTCACCCAGAGGGGTACCGTGTACATAGGGGTGCAGTAAGCTTTAAACAAGTACCGTTTCGCTTTATCAGAGCAGTAGTGAAATTTTCCCATCACCATATTGGCTTAGACATACAGCATTCTTCCGTGTCTAAGCATGTCAGCATCATCCTACATCTTATCATTAAAGATGTGGCCTAAATATTTTACATTGTTGCACACAGACAGGGTTTGACCAGACAAGTAGAAACGTGTGGAATTAAGATGTTGAGCCTCATTGGTCCTACATATCATTATGATACTCTTTGTGGCATTATACTTGATGTCAAACTTGACTCCATAGTCTGAGCATTTGTTCAGAAGCTGTTGGAACCCTGCACTACGGGGAGATATAATGGCCAAATCAGCATACATAAAGTGGTTAATTAAGGTGTTCCCATTTATGCACCCTGTTCTACAATCATTCAACTGCCTTGACAGGTCATCCATATACAGGCTGAATAGGCCTGGTGATAGAAGCCCACCCTGCCGTACCCCATTGCCAACTCCCCCAGAGAGAGGATAAACTACTCCCCCATTTTACCTGCATCGTCTGCCTGTCGTACCAATATGCCAGAATACGTATGACACTACCTGGAACACCCCTATGCTTCAGCTTGGTGAAGAGTTTGTGATAGTTAACTATGTCAAATGACTTAGATGCATCAATAAAACCTACCAACATTGTAGAGCCCTGCCCTCTGTATTTTTCTACTGCTTCTTTTAAAGCATAAATACACAAGTCAGTGCTGTGCTTGTTCTTAAAGCCACATTGGTTGGCTGCGGTGCAAATAAGATCCCCAACTCTGTCTAGTATCACACTTTCAAGCACTTTAGCAAGATATATTACAGCATATTTTCTTAATGGACAATAAAACAAAAATTAAACTTAGATATCCAGTACTTGTATAGCATTAAAGATTATGTTCCCCTGAAAATGAGTTGGCACACAGATATGTTTGTCTAAACAGCTGGTAAGTCAAGCGAGTACCAACTTGACATGTATCGACTACAGTCAAGCTTGCTGATGGCAGACGTCATAGCCTGGGGCTGCATGAGTGGAGCAAGTAGGAGCTGCGGTTCATTGGGAGAAACATAAAGTCCAAAATGCAGGCCTAATGTGAAATTCTATAGCACAGCATGAAATCATGATAATTAAATAAAGTTGTGCTGTTTTATTTTATTTTATTTTTGGGGGTTGGGGGGGGGCACCAATTCAATTCCTTTCGAAGGAAGGCGCTGATTTGAGATACAAGAGTTTTGAGTAAGGAGCTTCGTCACAGCCCCAGTTAAACTCGTAAGTTAATGTACTATTGTATTTCCTTTACAGGTAAATTTAACTTGACCTTCTCTAAACTTTTGAATGTACATTTCCAACTGTTTAATGCTTGAGTACTTTTGCTCAGCTTGCTGTCATCTAACAAGTAGTCGAACGGCATCATTCACAAGACGAATGTGATCCTTGAATTGACCAATATATTTAATGGTTAATTATAATACGCTTCCCTTTATAATGCTGTTTAGATTTTGACATCTAACAATTGATACCTAACAATTGATCTGCAATAATTTTCCTTTGCGAGGTTACAGTTAGGATGCTCTTAAAGGGAAGTGCCTACCGAGCGTAGAGTGTCTGGGACTTCACATGTAGGTGTGAAAATACAAAAAAAACTATTTGAAAAATCAGACTGATTTAGTGCAAAGAAACGTAGTCAGGTTGCAACATAGATACAAAGAGACTGAAAGAGTCAGATAAAGGCCACCTTACCATTTAGCTTCTCAGTGTATGTGTGAGTTTATGTAGGAGGTTGGAACTGAGGATCTCTGTTAGTGTGTTAAGGTCGGCAATTTTAAAGGTAGTGTAAAAAGTTTAGAAGAGCCTGCACAAAATACTTTCGGGCACAGAAAAGTCTAGATCTGGGGACTAAATTCGTATATGGAATTATGTTTATGTACGGGCGGTGGTTTGTAATGGGAAAGTTTGTGAGAAATAGCAAAAATAATTACTAATTTTGTCTCCGTCTAATCGTTAGGTATTTTCTTAAAGCAGAATTTTTTGGTTCTAAAATTATGGATTTCCTGCAAGACTTAGTGGTTTGTAATGGGAAAGTTTGCATAAAGCGGGGTTCGTAATTGTAGGTACCACTATATTTTTATTACGTTATTTATCTTTGCGAGAAATAGCAAAAATAGTTACTAATTTTGTCTCCGTCTAATCGTTTAGGTATTTTCTTAAAGCATATTTTTTGGGTTCTGAAATCATGGAACAAAAAATAAAGTTTGCACTTACTAAGTGATGAAGCAGTGTGCTCTGATGTCATTGCTGTGCTTCCTTGGATCCCGGGATTGTTATGATATGCTCTGATGTATTAGGCAGAATTATGTACATATGGTCTCCAACTCATTTTGTTCTTTCAGTCCGGTACAGCACAACTTAGTTGCACTCTCTCTTTTCAGTTCCTACGACTTCATTTCCTACTTCTTATCCTGTCTGGAGTCGCGGGTGACCTGTAACCTATCCCAGCTGGTTTGGGGCTAATCAGAGGGCTTCAGACTACTGCAAAACAGAACATAGAAATGTCTAAGGTCGGAACAGTGAAAATATATTGTAATAGCTGCAAGTAAGGCATTTAAATGGTTGTGCTTATTGTGATAGCTGAGGTTGTTATAAATACACAGGCTTTGATGCAGCAATGATGTGCCTCATTATATTTTGCAAGATCAAAGAAGATACTAAAGTGTCCAATCAGAATGCTCTGATGTCATTCCCTGTGCTGCTTGAATTGAAGACATTCATTTCTACTGCATCATTTTGAGAGTGATTACTAATATATTGTTTGACAGTGCAACTACACCACTGTAAACCGCATAGTAAGCAGGTACTTATGGAACAATCCTACAGATATTGAGTTTGGAGTATCCTCTTTTTAGACTAAATGTGAGGGGTGTACTTATTTGTGAGGTAGAAGTTGAAATGTGTTAGCTGCAAGTAGGCATGGTATAACACAATAGGCAAAAAATACAGGACTACACATCCTACACGTTTTCATGTACCTATTGTGGCAGGTGATGAAAGGCCAAAATAACGCCCAAGAAGAGTTGGTCTCTTGAAGGCATTTTCGATTGTCTGTTGATTCAAAAGAATAAAATGAATGACTTTAATGCAACACTTGAAATTAGTATTACAAGTCACTTAAATTCCATGTACAATTGGAAGCTCTTCTCAACATCCATTGGATGGGTTTTGTAATGTCCAATTAAGAGAACCACTTACCTGACGTGGCTTTACGCCGTATGGCCACGACGCCGTGCATAAAATCTGCGCAAAGTAAAAACTAAACCAGTGAATAACTTGTAAAGAAGTCCCAGGCTTTGACGAGGAACAGGATGTTACTGTTTCTAAGCAACCGACGTCACCAACAAACACCATAGGGCTCTTTGTGGGGAAGAAGCTGCTAGTTAAGCTAGTAGCGAGCTAGGACAGACACAAACCTATGAATATTGCCTTAACGTTTGGTGGGTACATATTAATTCAGGTTATCAGTGGACCACGTCAGTCATTCTACGTGTGAGTCTTAAAATGTACCAACTATTCCGTTGGTTTACCTCTGAATGCACACAGCTTCATTTGTCAGTGTTGCCAAACAGGAAATGACAAACTATCGTACCAAAAAATGTAAATTAGCGTAATTTGACGAAAATTACCAAACCCGCTAGAGTTGACTGTGTTCCGGTTTATCTGATACAATATTAGACAATTCAATATTTCTCAGTTTTAGCTTAAAAAAACAACATTGTAGACATTTCACATCGGGTGCAGTGCAGGATGTTTTATTTTTGTTTTGTCAATATTAAAAGGGGGATATTATTTTACATTAAGCGATTTGTGGGATTTTTGATTCGAAAGTAAAAATATGGCATTTGGCAACACTGACATCTACAAACACGTAGACGGCAACAATATTGTAACCGACGACCTGCTGAGGTTGATGTGTTCTTGAGTGATGTTCAGAATTCCCATTGTTGTGAACGTAGCACGCCTGTAAGGTGATTGGCGAAGAGGGAGGAAGCGTTCGTGGTTGCGGAAATGAGGAATGAGGATAGACGTGCATGTGGAAGGAACGAGATAAGTTGAGTTGTGTTAGCATAGGTTGCTCAATAAAAGTTTAAGATGAGCGTCAGACTTTGTGTGCACTTCTTCTGGACGCTCCAATATTTACAGATGGTCATAAGTATGTGAATTGTATAAAAGCGAGGTTTCTAACATATTTTGCTATGCAAGTGAGTTAACTATACCTAAAAGTGCTCACTAATTTCCACAAGTGTTCCTAATGGCAAGGGTAATGTGATCTTTTCAAAGTGTGTGACTTACAGCAGAAGGTGTAAAGTCCTCAGAACATGTTATTCTTTGGATGTAAAAATAACAAAACACATTGGAAAAACAGTTTAATAGCTTTACAAAATGTACACATTCAGAAACATCTTTCCAAAACATGGCTTATCGCAATATACATGTTATGTACATAGCTGTATAAATGCTAAAACAGATGAATCCTTCACACAAAAAGTTGCCATCTGAACTTGTTTTATACAAGGTCTTTATAAACTGAAAATGTTTGGCACGTTCACCTTACTATGTAAAACAAAGGCAATAGACGCAGGACTGCTCCTTGCTAAATTGGGGCCGTAAGCAGAATTGTATTTGAATTATTGACATTTTATATGTGTTTTTTAATGCAAATTGGGGCCGCCCACAGATTGTGGGGCCTTACACACTGCGCATGATCTGCGTATAAGGAGGGGCGTCCCTAAACGGACGTTCCGAGCCTGTGCAAGGACCGCTAGGTGTCTCCATCGAGAGTCCAGAGAATGGATAGGGCCACAAATTAACAACCAAACGTATGTTTGTGGGAATCAGTTACATGATGACATTATGTGAAAATACACCATCAAAGTTGTTCCGGTCAGCTCTTCAACTTTCTTTTCTTCGCTCGATCTCGCCAATCTTGAGGAAGTGCCTCAAAATTGGCATTCTTCGAAGCTTTTCCTCTGGGGATTTCCAAAAAAAGAGTTGTGGATTAATTATAAGTCAAAAATACTTAAGTTTAGTTACACTATTGTACTATTATTGCACTTAAAGTGAGAACATTAAAGAAACGTGAATAATGTACTGTAACATGAAAAGATGTAAAGAAACATACGTCATAAGCTGCTGGTGCTTCCATTCTTCTATACTTTTCTTGTTGAGCTGGTCTCGGTCTTCATCACTGGAGCTGCTCTTCTCCTCTTCTTCCAATTCTTTCTGGATACTTTGCCACTTCTTCACCAGGGAGGGCATTTTGGTCTTGGTCTTCTACAATAACACAAAGACAACGGGAGAGGTCATAGGGACGCTATAACAAGGGAGGGGTACCAAATTCGTAATTTTTCGGCACAGACCAAATTTTATCGGTACAACTGGGTATCGATTCATGTCAAATTAAACAGTGCCATAATTCAAATCCCTCGGTCACTCGTGACGTCACATCCAGTTTCAGACTTAACACCAGCTCAAACCCTTGGCAAGGAAACCAGCACTCAAACAACACTCAGAGCAAATGCTGCCAGTCTGCCGCAAGGTAATGTTGCAATTTTCCATTGTCAACAAAGCAAGTATGCCTGGTTGAAAAAAGTTACTGAAAAAGTAAAGCTCCACTTTTTCTAAATGTGCTAACTTGATGATAATTTACATTAGTTTTGCCTTATATATGCTACTGATTAGCATTAGCGATTTTACATGGCGATTACACCACCTCCAAATTTGGCAAATAAAACTATAACTAAGACGAATGCTACAATCAAATGGCTAGTGTGTAATAAGTACAATAATTACAGTATTTGTAAGGTGTACCATAAGACGAGACTGGCACATTCATCCTTATGACAAAGGCAACTTTCTAGCTAGGCAACACAGCCAGTAAAACATTTTGAAATTGCAATTACATGAAAAACCTACCACATAATACTTGCAAATGAGACTCAGATATGTAATGAGAAAACAACATAACTGGACAGCACAATTATCATAATCAGATAATGTTTAAATTTTCCATTAAAAAATGACTTATTAAACAATTAACATTTTTAACACAAAAAAGTACAGAACAATTATACCGTTGAATACAGATATCAAATCCTAGGTACCGGAAATTGATACCGTATCAAATACAAAAAGGTACCATCCCTAATTATGACTGCACGGAATGTGCATTGTCACAAAATTCTGACTAGTCCACTTTTAAAAACTATACATGTCTTTTTACAAACCTTATCCTTCTTGGGTTTCTTGATCTTTTCTACAGGGGCCACTTTAGGTGCTGCTGGGAGTTCAAAGGGTGGCTGGGGAGGTGGCAGAGGCGGTTGTGGGGGCAGAGCCGGAGTAGGGGGGAGGGGCGGTTCACAGGGGATCATGGGTGCAGTGACGGCTGGCACAGCCCAGTAGACTGGTGCAGTCATGACCGTAGCTACAGATACACAAAGACAAAACAATGTGATGTAGCCTTTGGGGTGTATTTTGTGATTACCACAAGAGATGAAAGTTTACCTGCGGTAGCAATAGACTGTGTGTACAGAATGGGACTGCTTCCAATTATGGCTTTGTTCAGCTGACCTGCTTTGCGTTTCTGACCCTTTCCCAGTGGTGCTGAAGATTCTAAAACCTGCTCAAAGAAAGAGAAAAACATGTTAATTTGTGCGTAACAAGACAACTACAACCATGTGACCTTTCCAAAGTAAATAAGTCCACACCTGAATCCCTGCAATGGCCGAAGTAGACCACCCATCCTCAGTTCCCGGGGCAGGAGGCTCTAAATCATTATCATCGTCCATCTCCATTTCCACCTCCATGATCTCACTATCACTGTCAGGGGGAGGTGGCGGAGGAGGCGGTGAATCAGGGGGCAGCGGCGGAAGAGGTGGGTCTTCAGGAGGTGGCGGTGGGTTCTCAGGAGGTGGGGGTTGGGGTAGAGAACACGATGAAGATGCATTGGAGGGAGGGGCTGTTGGTGGGTTAGCAGGGGCACTAACAGGTGGCCCTGCATTTTTCAAGAAACATTGTGTAATTAAAAATAAGAACACCCAGAGATGAAATATCTATAGAAACTGAAGCATATTGGGTATAATAAGTAGAAACCTCTAATTACCGGCATGTCACACAGTACACTGACCTGTGATCCCACCATTGGGTGCAGATGCCTTGTTATCATCCGGACTAGTGTGGTTTCCTTTCAGGTCATCCCCTTTTGCCTCTTCTGTCGGGAACTCCCACTGGGAAGCATTCGTCAGGTCGTTGACATAAAAATACCGCCTGTGCTCTCTAAAGAGTGGGACAACAGAGATAGAAGGCAACAGTCTTAACGAGTGGCCTTGCAACTGGCTCACAGGAACAATAACCTGGGACAGGAGGGAAAAAAAGAGTAAATATATGACGAGTTGCGTTTGGCATGGATGGCAACTTTCACCATCCAAAAGGCGAGACCAATTGAAGATTTGACTATAAATGTGGATAGGTAACCCACCTTGCTCTTAAAACAGTTAAAACAAAACAAATCATCTTAGGATCCTGAAGGAAATAGTGAGCAGCTCACATCATGGTTGTCATAATTTTTTTTGTTTTAAGACAACCATTCCCTCAGACACAGGGTGATGCCAGGAAACAGGCACCATCAACAACAACCATGAAACAATAAATCAGTCATCTTGTTTAAGATCACACAATATGCATCAGTCAAGAAAAATAACAAACAGGAAAACATGAAATAAGAGTTGGTCTGACCTGCTGGATTCCCGTCATTGCTCCATCTTCACCTTTTATTTGACGTGTGACACTGGTGGCTTCCAGGGTATCACTCTGTCTGCATTGCATTCTGTGGGCTGTGGTCCTGTAAAGTGCAAAGCTCTCCCAGGCAACCAAACTTACTACCCCACCTCCCCAATGCACCACTGAATGAATTCAGTCTAGCAAGGCCCTCGCAACAGAGCTTTAGAGTCTGTCACAAAGACACGGATTCCTCTCTGTGGCAGGAATATTTTTTTTAGCAGCGGCAGGCTGGCCCTGAGTAGATGCTCCCTTATCAGTACGTGAACGGCACAATGCTAGGCATCGTGTCAAAAATACCTGCAGAGTCTGGTTCGTGCACTGATCCACGTAATGGTTACGCTTCTCCACAAGTCATCATATAAAGTCTGCAACCTCTGGAGTGAGGCGCACGTAGTCACGCTTCAAGATTTTTTGGGGGGGGACGAGTGGGTGTAGAGATGTGAAAGGTAAGCAGTGCGTACCTGTCCCAGTGGCAGGACCAGCCTTTAGGGGTGGCGTTAAGTTCATAATATTTTATGTGTTCGGCGGCTTCCTGCAGCCTGCGGCGAAGATAGACCCCATTCAGTGCGCCCTCCCTCCAGTCAGCGATCCGTGTCTGGACAGGAAAAAAGGGGAAAGCAGAGTGATATGAAAGAGGAAGTGAGGATAGAAGCTAAAGCTAGATTAGTAACAAAGCGGCAGGTAATTAATTTAGTAGTGGCAACTTGATTGATTGTAATGAGAGCTTTAAATATTAAAGTCCAGCCAAATGGATATGTGCAAAATGAAAAAAATGATGTAATAAATATTTAAAAAATGCAGCAGTGTGATGGTTCCATGTGAACGGAATCCAGTTTTTCTCACCTCGGTTTGCAGCAGAAGCAACTGAAAGTTTGAGACAGCTTTTTTGTTTATGCCCAGGAACTCCATTTTGCTGGTTAATATGTTAGCAAGTTCTCCAATCTGAAACTATATTCACTCAGCATTAACAATGTTGCATTTCAAATGTTATTGCTTTAAGAGCATCCATCTTACCTTGAGCTCAGGTGTCTCTACCTCTTCTTTTAGTGGAGCTTTGGAATCTAGTTTCTGCTCTGAGTCCTCTGTTTCTCTGTCTTCTTCTGCTGCAACACTTTCCAGCACGACGGTATTTTCTGTGGGAATTGGCAATTAGGGATGGAATTTATCAAGTTTATTGTGCATGCTAGGGCATTAATAATGTACCGGTCTGTGTGTTGTCCTGAAGGTCTGAGCTCCGACTGTTTGAATCAGGACTGGGAGCACTGGGAAAAACGGCCTTCCATCGTTTTTTCTTAAGTGCAGCCTCTTGGCTTGTCTCAGAACAAGGGCTGGAGCCCCCTCCACTTCCATCTCCATCTTCTAGTGCCTGGAGCTCAGCCTAAGAATCAGCAGTTCAGTTCAAAGATGGGTGCTAGTGAAATTATCGTCTACAATGGTGGTACATGCACGCCCACACAACTCACCCTTTTTCTCTCTAAGGCCAGTTCTAGTTCAATTGTGTCTTCTTCTGGTCCCCCTTCCGTGTCCGAGTTCTCCTCTGACGGCTTCTTTGCAGCCAAATCTTTATCCACAGTTTGGATGGCTTCCAGTTCATGTAAAGGGGTACAGGGCGATCCAGGGGGATGAACGCCCTCTCCATCAGAATCCAAACTAGTCTCGTTCTCATCTAAACCTTTAAGGATTCTTTTTCTCCATTTCTCCTCTGCGTCTTTCACCTCTGTGGGGATCAATGGGCCAAGCAGAGATGCAGCCACTCCACAGTGCTCCTCTTCTTTGCTTGTGAGGCCAACAACACTCTCCATTACCTCCTATTTGAAATAAATAAATGGTGTTAAAACCACACAAAGTGCTCCAAGGAATCATGGGGAGATCAACTTGCCTTGACTTTAGTGTCTTTAGTAGATGTTGGTGCTTCCGCAGAGGTGTTTTCCCCAGTGTAGTAAGGTGTATTGGATGTACCATTGCCATTTACACTGGTGAAACAAAAGTAAGATAATATTAAAACCATGGATGTGCCCATCGATCAACCACCGATCAGTATCGGTCGATTTTAATGAAAAAGTATGTGATCGCCACACAAACGCCAATCCCCTCTGGCTGACCCTGTACTTATTTGTAGTCCCTGGTTAACTGGCTAGCAGCTAATAATGTATCTCTATAACTATAATATAAACTGCGAAGAGCAAAAGCCTCAGCCTCCATCATGCACTCCTTCTACCGGGGCGTCATTGAGAGCATCCTGACCAGCTGCATAACTGTGTGGTACGGAGGCTGCACGGCGTCCTGCCGCAGGACGCTGCAGCGCACAGTTAGGGCAGCTGAGAAGATCGTCGGTGCCCCCCTCCCCTCCCTCCAGGACATTTACAACACACGCCTGTCACGCAAAGCACTCCGCGTGGCAGGCGACATCACACACCCCTCACACGGCTTCTTCAGACTGCTGCCATCCGGCAGACGACTGAGAAGCCTCCGAGCTCGAAGCTGTAGGCTGAGAGACAGCTTCATCCATCAGGCTGTCAGGAAGCTGAACTCTCTCCCGGCCCCCCCCCCCCTTCTCACTCTGCCCTGCAATCTGATCTGAACTGTGAACTGAGACACTACACCCCACCCCCCCCCCCCACTCACCCACACACACACACACACACACACACACACACACACACACACACACACACACACACACACACACACACACACACACACACACACACACACACACACACACACCATCTATCACTTAGCCACTTTACTCCGGACTCAAAATGCTGCTAACTGTTTTAACTGTTTACACTGTTTACATTGCACTTTGCACTCCCATCTAAATACTTGAATACTTACGTTGCAATACTGTATATACAATAGATAGATATTATAGATATTCTGGTAATATCTTCTTCCCCTGTATATTTTTCCCCCCCCTCATGCGACTGTTTAAATTGTTGTCTTTTTTATTCTTCTTTTACACTTTATATTTATAGACACCGTGGTTGTGAGAGGAACGTAATTTCGTCCACCTGTATCTCCTGTACAAACAGTTGTTTGACAATAAAGCTGACTTTGACTTTGACTTTGACTAATAATGTATCTCTATACACAATGTGGATACAACCCCCTAAGTAAATAAGAATCACTTCCATTACAGTAAATAAACTGAATTTTTTAGTATCTGAAGTCTCAGTATCAAGTATTAGGACGGTGCTAAATATGTTACACACCGAGAGCAGGCAAACTAGCTAAGCTATAGGACTGCACGTTTAATCGATATCAAATTGGCATCGCGGTATTAATTAGTGTGATAAAGAGAATAGAATAGAAAGTATTTTATTGATCCCTGGGGGAAATTCAGCACCACAGTTTGCTCACAATAAACAAACACTTAGGTATTTTTTACATGTGAATAATATAAATACAGTCTATTATACAGCATTATTCACAAGTGAATAATATAAACACAGTCCATTATACATTCAAGTACCATCAAAAAGGAACATATGCATTATACAGTCTGATGGCTGTCGGTATGAAGGACTTCCTGTGTCGTTCCGTGTTGCATTTTGGGAGTCTGAGCCTTCCACTGAACATGCTCATTCTCTCCGCCAGGTCAGAGTGTAGTGGGTGGGAGGTGTTGTTCATAATGGCTAGTAGCTTTGCTAGACTTCTCCTCTCTGACACCACCGCCAGAGTCTAGCTCCACTCCCACCACGTTACTGGCCTTCCTTACTAGCTTGTCCAGCCTGTTTGCGCAAAAGGTGGAGGTTTTTTTTACCTCCGCTGTCACCGGCATTTGAGTGATAGACATGTTCGCAAATCAGAATTGTTGAGCCTCGCGTCCATTGCCTCGCCAATCAAAAGTGTTTAAAGGAAATAGCAAGTTTGAGTGTGATGCAGTGGAGGCAGCCAGTAGGCTAATAATAAACAGCACTTTCTCCTTGGGAAAAGTTGTAAAGGTGACTATTCCTGGGCCAATTGACTTATTGACAATCAATTGAACACTAAATGAAAAAAGCCGAAATACTTTGCCGGCATTGACTGCTAACACTGCTATATCCGTGTGTGTTTGTTTTTTTAGGCAAACAGGGAGCTAGAGAAAGAGGTCTCACTCTTTGCAAAATTCTCAGCCCCTTAGCGCGTCTATTTAACCGTAGAATTGACTGAATAGAGTGAGCCCTCTTTACAGTCATTCACAATCTTTGTGTTGGTGGACGGACAGCAAGACCGCTTGCTTACACACACACACACGCACAGAATGCACAACAGACAGCCTCACGAGTTCGACAAAATAACAAAAAGTAGGAGGGAAAAAAATGTTTACAAAGCCAAAATTTCCCATTGTGATAATATTTCAGCTTCAACCCGGATGGGCAGTATGGCCAACACGAACAAACGAGTGAGAATGCCTTGGTCACGTGAGGGCAGTATGGTCAACACGAACGAACGAGTGAGAATGCCGTGGTCACATGATGGCAAAAAAAAAAAAAAAAGACAACCCGACGTAGGGAAAAAAATACACCTTGAGATGTTCAATATTTAAGTTACATTTTTGCTTACAGACACGAAATTCCATTTTATTTTGTTTGTTTGTATATTTAGGATAACAAAAAGGTATTTACCTTCCAATTACAATACAATGGTAAACAATTATACAGTAATGCGACATAAAAGTGTATATCCTTTTAAATTTGTACTTGCATTAGGTTTAAATCAATCAATCAATCATAGACCCGTCTCTTTACTTCCACAATTCTCTAAAATATTAGAAAAACTATTCAATAACAGGTTAGATACATTTATAGAAAAGCATAAATTACTCTCTGACTGTCAATATGGGTTTAGATCAAACAGATCTACATCAATGGCAATAGTTGAAACAATAGAGGAAATCACAAATGCCATAGAAAAGAAACAATATGCAATGGGAATATTTATTGATCTAAAAAAAGCATTTGACACAATTAACCATGATATATTAATCAATAAAATGGAAAAGTATGGAATCAGGGGAGTTGTATTGGATTGGCTTAAAAGCTACTTAAATAAGAGACAACAGTTTGTGAAGTTGGGGGATTGCTGTTCATCATGTTTGGATATTGCTTGTGGTGTCCCCCAGGGGTCAGTGTTGGGGCCAAAACTGTTCATCCTGTATATCAATGATATATGTAAAGTGTCTACATTATTGAAATTAGTGTTATTTGCTGATGACACTGATATTTTTTGTTCAGGGGATGACTTAAATCAGTTGCAGGAAGTCATTATGGAAGAAATGAGTAAACTAAAAACTTGGTTTGACTATAATAAATTGTCATTAAACCTGACTAAGACTAAGTTAATACTGTTTGGAAAGAGGACACGTGAAACAAGGGTGCAGATACAAATAGATGGAGTGGATATTGAAAGGGTTTTTGAAATAAAATTCCTTGGAATTACAATTGACGATCAAATTAACTGGAAATCACATATAAAACATGTACAATCTAAGCTGTCAAGAAGCATCTCAGTAATAAATAAAGCAAAGCAGGTTCTGGATCACAAATCACTCCACATTCTTTACTGTTCATTAGTTTTACCATATTTAACCTACTGTGTGGAAGTCTGGGGGAATAATTATAAAAGCTCATTAAATTCAATAACTATACTTCAGAAAAGAGCTGTACGGATCATCAACAAGGTTGGATATCTGGACCATACTCACTCACTATTCTTACAGTCAAAAATATTGAAATTTAATGATATTATTTTGTATCAAACTGCACAAATAATGTATAAAGCCAAAATAAATAAACTCCCAGGAAGCATTCAAAAATTGTTCAGTACACGAGAGGGCGGTTATAATTTAAGGGGGAATTTAAATTTCAAAATGCTTAGTTATAGAACGACCATTAAAAGTTTTTGTATTTCAATTTGTGGAGTGAAATTATGGAATGGTTTGAAGGATGAGTTAAAGCAATGTCCAAACATAAACCAGTTTAAAAAGAAGTATAAGTACATGGTATTCCAGAGGTACAGAGATGAAGAAGGGCTTTGATATTGGGTTGTTTGTGTTACAGAAGAGTGTGGGGCGGCCCATTGAGGCAGTGGTGTTGTTGTGGTGGCATGATACCATTTCCATGATCACTAGTGGTAATGATGTGGCTATGTATGTGTGTAGTGTGCATATGTATGTATATATCTATGATGTATGTACAGTATATATAAGTTCTTTGAGTTTGTACATTGTGAACAGGTAGTTCTAGCTCAGAGTAATTTATGATTTAAAGAAAAGGGGTGGGATTAAATAAGTGTAAACTTCTTCTCACTCCTTTTCAAATATGTAAAAAAAAAAAGAAGGAAAAAAAAAAAGAAAAGAAAAAGAAAGTCCAATGCTCATTTGTTTTTGTTTTTTATTCTCCATTGTTTTTCATTTTGTTATAATGGCTGTTAAGGCTATAGCACTGTATTGGATCAGGCTTGCTCTTGTTTTTATGCATATTTGAAATAAAAATATATCAATCAATCAATCAATCAATCAATCAATGTTTATTTATATAGCCCTAAATCACAAGTGTCTCAAAGGGCTGTACAAGCCACAACGACATCCTCGGTACAGAGCCCACATACGGGCAAGGAAAACTCACCCCAGTGGGACGTCAATGTGAATGACTATGAGAAACCTTGGAGAGGACCGCATATGTGGGTAACCCCCCCCCCCCCCCCCCCGCCCCCCTCTAGTAATGTAGATCATGGGTTTCATTATGCAAAGCGCTTTGAGTCACTAGAGAAAAGCGCTATATAAATATAATTCACATTATGATTACATTACATACAGTATAATGTTTAGTAGTTATTTGTTCAGTTTAAGAGCATGATGTAGACAAAAATTCTGAGTCTCTGCATAAAGTCAAATATTTTTAAAGTTAATTATTGTATTGTATATATTGTTTTAGTCACTAAAACAATATGCAATAATTTCCTTATTGTGTGACATCTTGAGACAAGGAAATGTCCATTGACAGTCTAGAAGAAACATGTCTTCCTTCACTCATTTTCGCAGATTTATGCATTAATATGTATAAAATATAACAATTGCAAATCGAATCGCAATTTGAGAGAAAAATCGCAATTAGGGTTTCTCTCAAAATCGTAAAGCCCTACAAAGCTACCTCTAAACAACAGAAGAAATAGGCGCATAGTAAAGTTTAGTAAGTGAAGATTGAAGCGCCTTAAAGCACAAAGTTAGCAGTTATTGACAGGAAATCAATAAGTAGATTAATAGGAGTTTGAGAGAGGATAGAATAACTGCTGGTAACGGCTGATGTGTCAGCATTGTCACAGCCAGAAGTCAGCAGATCAATCCATAAATTGGTGGTGTCGACAGCAAGGGTAATATTTGAATTTGGTCCATAATTTTATTTTCAAAAAACAATTATGTGTAGTTTTTGTTATAGTTTGCAAATTCAGTGAATATTTTCTTGGACACAGGAGGACTTTGAGGGCAAAACCCAAATTATTTTAAATGATTAAAATATGGTAGTTTTTGCTTGAGTTATTGTGTACTATTGACTTTGTTTTTCTTAAACAATTGTATCTAATAAGAGATTAAGGAACTATGAAAATATCAACGCAATATTCAAACAACTGTCAATAGTACTCACAATAAACCTTTTTTTACAGTTAGTACATGTAATAAGTACTGTATCAATCGATCACACTAATGGATGATCTATATTGGAATCGGCAGCATAAATCCCTGATTGAAACATTCCTAATTAAAACATGAATACCAATAAACATAAATATGCTCAAGATAATACAACAAATGGACAGAGTGAAACTCAGACATAGATGTTAGAAGGTGTCACTCACCTGTTTGTATACTGAGCAAGGCTTTGCACTTGATTAGCTAAATAGTCAGGCAGTTCCCAGGAGACCTCATTGCTCACAGTGTTCCAGTAATAATAGCAGCCAGAGTTATCGTCCCATACTTCTTGCCAGTCCCCCATTTCCACATTCACTGGGAAAAACATGTAAATGTGGTATGTTTATCATGGCATCAGACAGACTTTCAATATATTAACTTTGGCAATAAATGCCAATTATCTCCAGCTTCAAGTTTTACAAAATGATCAGTTTTTCTCCTTTCAAAAGAACCTTACATTAAACTGGTTATTGGTCAAAACTTTTGAGGTTGTCACACTGCATAAAAGCACACATATTTACCTCCAGCTAAGGAGTACTGAGTGTTGAACTCAAACTGTGCACTTGGTCCGACACTGGCACCTTGCTGCTGAGCATTAGCCTCTGGTTTTGGTGGGATACTCGCCGAGACTGAGGGCTCACCCGTTGCATCATCTGAACTTGGCTGAGTGGTGATAGCATCAATTTCCTATGGAGAGATTATAAATATTATATTAAGTCACACACACACAATGAAATTACTGTCATTTTATGTTTACATTTATGTTGTCCTTTTTGTCACTTCCAATTAATACAATTATTTAATTTCTTGAACTCCTGTGTTTTAAGACACTAACACATGCTCACTCTTACCTATAAGTCCTCAGTGTTAAGAGTACAGTGGAACATGCAATTTCAGTTCAAATATATTGCAGTTAACAAAACGTTGCTGTTGTGTTTATCTTTCACTATCGTTGGTGTGAAGGCCAATACTTCCTCTGTCGGGCATCCCCATATATTCTCAATAATAACATGTACATAAACAGAGTAAGCAAGTATGACAGTTACAAAATGTTGAAATGTTAACTTAAAAACTGCCTGTAGTAATAAAGTAACGAAGCAACAAATTCAGATTTAATTACTGAAGGCAGTAAAGCTACATTGTAAGCTGCAGGGTATGATGTCTAATTCGATTTTTTTTTTTAATTCTATCTTTTTATGAGCAAGGCTTTGCACTTCAACCGCTTGCAATAAAATATGTGATTTCTAATGTGAACAGAATGAGTCCCTGAACGCACATGACGTCACATGCTGCAGCATGTTTACAGAAGTATACATGGCTCCACTAGTTGTAGGGGTCAATACTGGCGCATTTGTGGCAATTGCGATGATTTTGTGCAACATTTTCTTCACCGTATTATTTACTGTAGGAGATAGAGAAAGAAGAAGGCAAGAATTTTGTCTCTCATAGGGCTGGGCCAGATGGCAAAAAAAGATCACGATAATTTTTTTCCTATAATCGATCTCAATTAATATCACCATTTTTTTTCTTAAAGGCGGATTTCACCGTGCAGGATTATACCGAGTACCGTTGCATCCCTACTGTTTACTACTGCAGTATCTTGTAACAGACACTTCCGCCATGTTTGGTCAAGGTAAAATATGCTAACAGCTGACAACTGTCCTTTTGTTCACATATATGATTGTGTTTACTACAGGTGCAACGGTACAGGTAAACCACGCTACGGTCCATACCTCGGATTTACGGCCACAGTTTCGCTTCTTTTTCGGTATGTTTTGTGGGGTAAAGACAACCACTTTTTTCCCTCTCAAAGTTCTTTTGCCATTTTGCTTGTCATCGCAAACTTCATCCTGCAGTAAACAAAGTGGTGTACTGAATACTACAGGACTTTTATTTCAAGTTAAAATTTACTAAACAACTCTTTCAAATGGTAAATTATTTGTATACGTCAGTGCTTCTGACCAGCGCTTTGGCAATTGGCAAGCAGTGACCCAGATGGTGGAGTTTTTTTCAAACTCAAATAATGAAGTACATTAATATGCAATTTGAATTTGAGGTCCTAAAATTAACCATGATCATCGATCACAATCATATAATTGCTCAGCCCTACTCTCGCTGTTTGTGGAGCATTTGCTTTGATGAGGAGAGTGTGGGCGAGCAGTGGTGTGACATTTGTGTGAGTGCCAAAACATTACATTTTCACCGGTTTTCTCTCATTTGTACACTATTTCTTTTCGCGACTGTCTATTTTGGCGAAGAATCAAACGCAACCTGATCATTATGACGGCTTTCAAATATATATAGCCACATACAAAAGAGGCAAGGGTCAGATTTTAAAAAAAAATCAGAGTTGCACTGTTCAGATGGACATGAAAAAAATCAGATAAAGGGCCCACACACAATTTCCCTTGTGGATCATTAAAGTTGGTCTAAGTCTATAAGGGCAAAAACATCGGAATTGTCCTGCAGTGTCCACAGAGGCCAAATAACTAACTAAGCAACAGACTTTACAATAGGTTAACATTAGATACAGTATAATGCAAAACTATACTTACAGCCATGAAATTAGCTAATGTGCTGTCAATATCAGCGGAGCGATTGAGCTGAGGGGTCACAGTAATTGATCGAGACTCTGCATCCTCTTCATCGCTATCTTCATAGGCTCCGAGCAAAGACAGACCCTCTAGAGGTTTGACACAATGTGATCAGTTTTAGACCATGTCATTTGGTTGAGGATAACATTTACTACCAGTCACAAGTTGGACATGCTACTGATCAAGAAGAAGGCTCCGATCTTGTGACTGGTATAGATGGAACATACCAGTGGCTTTCACTGCGGGAGGCTTCATGTTAGGTTGTTTCTCTCTTACTAATATTTGCCCATCTCCTTCCTGTTCATCTATAAAACAAAGAGCACATATCAATCATTAAAGCAAAAAAGAGCAAAGCTAACAATGATCAAATTAACACCACAATACAAACAAGTCACAAAATAAATGTATTTGTTAGTCCAGTGTCTGCAAAATGTGGCTTGTGTAGAGTATTAGATACAAACGCTAACTTACAAACAACCATCCATCCATTTTCTACCGCTTGTCCCTTTCGGGGCCGCGGGGGGATGCATGCAGCATATCTCAGCTGCATTCGGGCGGTAGGCGGGTTACACCCTGGACAAGTCGCCACCTCATCGCAGGGCCAACACGGATAGACAGACAACATTCCCACTCACACACTAGGGCCAATTGTAGTGTTAAAGTACCAATGATTGTCACACACACACTAGGTGTGGCGAAATTATTCTCTGCATTTGACCCACCACCCTTGATCACCCCCTGGGAGCTGAGGGGACCAGCAGCGGTGGCCGCGCCCGGGAATCATTTTTGGTGATTTAACCCCCAATTCCAACCCTTGATGCTGCGTGCCAAGCAGGGAGGTAACAGGTCCCATTTTTATAGACTTTGGTATGACTCGGCCGGGGTTTGAACTCACAACCTACCGATCTCAGGGCGGACACTCTAACGGCAATCAACCTATCCAGTGTTTCCCATAAACTGCCAAGATACCTGTGGCGGCGGGGGCGTGGTCACCATGACATAATCGAGTAATTTGCATAATTTACTACAATGATTTGATTTTCTCTAAAAAGGCTCAAAAAATGTATACTTACTAGGGTTGGGTATCGAGTATCGATTGGAACCGGGACTAACTTTCCGATTCTCCAGGAATCGTTCAAAAGTTTAAATTTCGATTCCTATTTTCTATACCAGTCCGCTGACAGGAAAAATATATGTCCGCCGAACCGGAAGAAGAAGCCCCTGACACCAACGAAGAAGCGCCCACCGCCGGAAGTGTTAGCATAGCCGAGCGAGTCAGTCAAGCTCAAGCATGGATAGCGGGCGTCGGCGGTCGAAAGTGTGGCTTTACTTTAAAAAAAAAAATGAAATAACCGCGAAATAACAGAGCTCCATGTCCATCAAGAAACGAGTGGAGAGAGAGCTGCATATGTACCAGGACGTTCCACCGATACTTATGTCTGACGACCCTGCTGCATGGTGGTGGTGGTCCGGTGGAACCAACAAAAGACTTATCCTTTGCTGTCATATCTCGCTTTCTTCTATTTATGCGTTCAAGCTTCTTCCACACCCAGCGAACGTGTATTTTCCACAGCAGGAGACACTATCTGTCCAGAACGCTTACGCATCCTGCCTGAGAAGGCGGATATGGTCATTTTCCTAAACAAAAACTTTCTCTGATTTTATACTGTACCTGCTGCTAATCTGGACTGGGTTTTGCAAGTTGTTTCTTATTGTTTATTTGCTTTTCTGCACCAGGTTAGCCCATCAGTGGGAGCACGGTAACATTTTTAAGTACCTGCAGCATCATACACTTGTGTGTGTAAATGTGTTTTCATGAGGTTTCCTGCAGCATCATACACTTATGTGTGTAAATGTGTTTTCATGAGGTTTTCAAAAATAAAGCTCTCTTGAGGAAAGTGTACCCCTGGGATAATGTATTCATAATTTATAATATTTATATTCAAGTTCATAGATTTGATATTTATATTGTAGTTGAAAACAGCCCTGTGAGGAATTTATAGTAAAGTTCATAAAAAGTTAATAGAATTAAAATTGATGGAGAATGTCAGACTATTTCATTCAGAAAGACTGTAGGTTAGCTAGCTCATTTAAAATATCCTAAACTTTTTATGGACCCTGCCTCTTAAAAGAATCAGAATCGAGAATCGTCAGGAATCGGAATCGAAACAAAGAATCGGAATTGGAATCGGAATTGTTCGAATTCAAACGATACCCAACCCTAATACTTACTAATTAATAATAACAGTTTTGTTTTAAACGTCCATCCATCCATCCATTTTACAATATAATTACAACACTTTATGTACATATATATATATACAGATTTGAACAATAAGTTATTCACTGAAAGATATTTATTAATTGTGGTTTTTACAAAAAATATATCTTATAAAATATAAAAGCTAAAATGTTTCAAAGCTCTGCCCCTTTAATTAGTGCATACTAAATAATTTAACTTTAGCCTACTACTACAACCATATTATTTACCAGCAACATAAAGTGAAACAGAGGCAGAGGTGTCCTGCCACAGTCAGTAACAAATAAACAGAAAACAGTAGTGGTGGTAGATAGACACAGAGCTTCATCGAACATCTGATCCACTGAACAAAGAGTTCCAAAAATCTTGAACTTTAGACTGCCATCAGTTTTACTCCCTACACTTAATCATGTGTTTCCTACTGCCTGCAGACTTTGCACCCTTTGTTATATACACATGTTGTGTTTCTAATATAAATACATTTAATAAAGTCAAATACAAATAAGGCAACAAGAGAAGTATCCTACACTTCTCTTTTGTAAAGTAAATCTGAACAGCCGATATGGGCATCTACATCAACTATATGATTTGCCTGAGAAGCTGGAGGACAAAAAAATAAATAAAAAAATTAATTTGTGGCGGACGTAATTCTTTCGTGGCGGGCCGCCACAAATAAATGAATGTGTGGGAAACCCTGCTATCCCCAGGTGCATGTCTTTGGAGGAAGCCGGAGTACCCGAAGGGAACCCACGCAGTCACGGGGAAACATGCAAACTCCACACAGAAAGATCCCGAGCTCAGGATCGAACCCGGAATCTTCGTATTGTGCGGCACACGCACTAACGCACAGTGGTAAATGGGTTATACTTTTATAGCGCTTTTCTACCTTCAAGGTGCTCAAAGCGCTTTGACACTATTTCCACATTCACTGATGGCGGGAGCTGCCATGCAAGGCCCTAACCACGACCCATAAGGAGCAAGGGTGAAGTGTCTTGCTCAAGGACACAACGGACGTGACTAAGTTGGTAGAAGGTGGG
The DNA here is from genome assembly GCF_033978785.1 of Entelurus aequoreus. Taxonomy (NCBI): domain Eukaryota; kingdom Metazoa; phylum Chordata; class Actinopteri; order Syngnathiformes; family Syngnathidae; genus Entelurus; species Entelurus aequoreus. The sequence continues at coordinate 14,291,619 of NC_084754.1, read as the reverse complement.
GATCGAACCAGGAACCCTCAGGTTGCTGGCACGGCGACTCTCCCAACCGCGCCACGCCGTCCCCGTCCCCAGTGAGACCCTAAATTTGCTCAACGTAGCTTTTAGCTTTTCGCATTGAATAACAGCAGTATGTGTTAGTTAAAATTGAGCAAACACAGCAACATAACACTAAGTGAACCGTGTTTTCCCCACAGACAATGTGTCGCCATTATTCAGACCACAGGGTTAGCATTGTTAGCTCGTTGCTAGCAAGATTACGTGTTAAAATACCATCAGATCCCGAGGGCTCTTCTTCACGCTCCCCAGCATTCCCGCCGCGGGACCCCGAAGGAGAGAGTTGTAGAATCGTTCTCCGACCAACTGTTCCTCCTGTAACGCGAGTTTTTTTCTTCATCACGGACTGCCAACCGACCCGTGTGGCCTTTCTTCTCCTCAAGACGCGCTAGCCTGCGGTGCGACTTGCTAGCACAAAGACCGGAAGCGGAAATCCGAGCACTTCCGGGTGGTGGGGGTGGGGGTCAGGGCGTTGTTTACGTGCCAGCGTTAAAGCCGCACGCTCGCTGCTCGGCTAGCCGGCTTATTACACGGCGAGCGCGGTTAAAAATGTTCCCTTCCGAAGGATGATTAAGATTGATTTTTGTGCGATAACCGATATCGTGGCGCAAACCGGAGGCAGGCGTCGTAACGTTTTCATTATTAGTGGCGTTAGCGAAACTGTCTTGACATGGGGAAGTGAAAATCAGCAAATTACACGGTGTCAAGAGGGAGCCGCCCATTAATGTATGAATATAAAGTCACATCACCCGAGTCGCAGCAGCCAGCTGCAGCGTCCCGACGAGGAAACGCCACCCGATTCAGCACCAGAGGAAACTCGTTGGGCTCTCCACCATCCATGATGGGGGGTGCGGTGGGGCAGGCTCTGCTTTGGATGCACGACGTAGCATCGGTGACTCTCCTCAAGGCCCGGAGGACCTTATTCCAAGCTGCTGTTCTCTTCTGTGTCCTGGGCCTGCTCTTATGGGTGTCAATCTTCCTTTATGGCAGTTTCTATTACTCCTACATGCCCACTGTGAGCTTCTCTGCCCCGGTGCACTTCTACTACACCGCCGACTGCGACGCTTCGGAATCAGCACTTTGCTCCTTCCCGACAGCCAACATCTCCTTCATGAAGAACGACAGGGACCAGGTGATGGCTTATGGGCAGCCTTATCGAATATCGTTGGCCTTGGAGCTGCCGGAGTCGCCTGTGAACGAGCAACTGGGCATGTTCATGGTCAAGATGTCTTGTTACACCAAGGGTGGCAATGTCGTGTCATCAGTTGGACGCTCGACAATGCTGCATTATCGTTCCAGTCTTTTGCAGACTCTGAGCACTTTCTTCTTCTCGCCTCTCCTCCTGAGCGGCATGGCTGAACAGAAGCAGCTTATAGAGGTCGAGCTCTTCTCGGCTTACAAGACCAACACCTACCAACCCACCGTCGGCGCCGTCGTGGAGATCCAATCCAAACGTGTGCAGATCTACTCCTCCGACCTCCGAATCCACGCTTATTTCACCGGCGTGCGCTACGTCCTGTACAACTTCCCCCTGACGTCGGCGGTGATCGGCGTCGCCACCAACTTCGCCTTCCTTGGCGTCATCGTGCTTTTCAGCTACCTGCAGTTCATATGGGGCGGATTGTGGCCTCCAGATCAAGTACGAGTCAAGGTCATGATGGGAGACAACACTCGCATTCAGCAGAGGAAAGAGGAGGCCAAGAAGCGCATGGAAAAGGAGAACTCCCAAAAAGAGCTTGACACGCCGAGTGTGATTGGACCTGTGACTGATGTGTCTGATTCCCTGGCGAATGACACGGTGGTGGAGCAGCCATCAATAACGTCCTTTGTGGAAGTAAACGCTACTGAACACGATGATCCAAATGCTGACCTGGAGGTGTCTCATGATGACTCCGCATTGCCAGAAGAGAAAGACCAAATACTTCGACAGAGATCTGTTCGAAAGGAAAGTCTTTAGATTTACAGTATAGGCATGCATGCATGCACCCATTCCTAGCAAACAAGTCAACTCCCACAATTAGAGGTCAAATAAATATGGAATTGTTTAACTCTAGAACTACACTTTATCTCCTGTATTACTGTAATGTTGTCAAGTTTTGTGCATTATAGTCAGCCTATAGTTACAATGCAAGCTGGCATACTGTTACAATGTTTTATAACATGTGTTTTGAGCACTTAAAAAAATGTGTATAACAAATTAGCATTATATGCTCCTCCAGAATGTTACTTTTTCCCCAAGAAAAGGTACTTGGCATAATGGTATCTTTGTTTTTATTTCTGGGAAAAACGTTGCATGTATAATTTGTCTCATCCCGCACAATGAGACGTTCTGTCTGTGTGTAGTGGGTCAGGGTACATCGAGTTCATTTACAAAACTGGGCGATATTCCATCGGTCTTGTTTGACAATGCAGCCACAGAGTAATGGTTAAAAAAACTGTTATTTATTGTTTCAAAGAAAATAGTAAGTGTTTTAGATGCAAATTCTAAGTTATACTGTATGTTTTTTGATGTGTATTGGGAAGAAAATGTTTGTGTTTAACGTCAATAACCGTTAAGAAAGGTTTTTAAGGAGAGGATTAGTAAATTATCTTTTGAAGGTAATAGGGTCACCCTCTTTTGTGTTGAGGCTCAGGTTTAAGCAAGTTTATTTAAAAGTCCAGGGAGTTATGGTACCAAAGATATTTTAGACGTGTATTCTGTTAGGGCAAAAGTATGCGTATAAGCTCAGAAGTTGTAAGAAAATACATTGTTGTGCATTGTCACTGAATAAAAACTTAACCACACAATGGTGCAATACTTTACTGTCTCAAGTCTGAATAAGAATACAAGCTGACTACCAATAGAAATATATATATTTGAGTTTATATGATGTGAGCGCCACACTATACAGGAGAGGTGATGTACTTAGACTTAAGAGAATACATTAAGGTATAATGTTTATATTTTGTGTTGAACCTGTTCGAGTAGGTTTATATTGTTAACAGAACATTGATCATATCTTTTATATTTAGGTGGTAAAGCGATGACAAAAAGACCATTAGCAGGATTCATTCAAAGCCACAGCTCATGATCTACCTGATGAATTATGCATTGGAGTGCACTAATTGAATCCACATTCATCACTTGTATTAAAAACCTTGACGTATTTCATATAGGAACTGATTCCTAACCCCTCTCCAACTGTGACATATAAAAGTTATTTTTGTCCCAATGCCAAAGAAACACAAGTATTTGTTATTATATTTGTACACAACTGAGTATATTGTTGTATTTCCCATTAGGTAGAAATACTGTCCATTGCAATTCAATCATAAACACTGTTTCAATAATTTTTTTGAAAACCAAACCTAAAGAAAATCCGTTATTCAACATGAATAGGGTGAAAAAAAACTATTAAAAAAATTAATCAATAAATGTAACATTTCACAGGAAACTATTTCAAAAACGTTTATATATATATATATATATATATATATATATATATATATATATATATATATATATATATATATATATATATATATATATATATATATATATATATATATATGTATATGTACATATATATATATATATATATATATATGTATATGTACATATATATATATATATATATATATATATATATATATATATATATATGTATACATATATATATATACACGTTTGTATATATATACGTTTGTATATATATATATATATATATATATATATATATATATATATATATATATATATATATATCAATAATATATATGAATATAAATATACAGTATATATATTTATATATATATAGCTACATATATATATTATATATATATATATATATATATATATATATATATATATATATATATATATATATATATATATATATATATATATATATATATATATATATATAGCTACATATATATATACATACACAAATCAATTTAAGTGGACCCCGACTTAAACAAGTTGAAAAACGTATTCGGGTGTTACCATTAAGTGGTCAATTGTACGGAATATGTACTTCACTGTGCAACCTACTAATAAAAGTCTCAATCAATCAATCAAAAACGTGTGTGTGTGTGTGTGTGTGTGTGTGTGTAACAAGTTATATTATACAGTGGTACCCCAATTTAAGAGTGTCTTGAGATAACAGCTGTCTCTCGGCTAATTGCTATGCTTTAGGTTCAAGCAAAAATTTTAGTTACAAGCATCCCGCCATTAGTTGTCACAGCAAATGTCCCAGTGAACACCACCCAAAGCATAGGTAACATTTCCTTATGACTAAAAATGGACACAACTTCCAAGCATGTGAAGATAGAATGTGAGTGTGAAGGTTAAAATATCCAAACAGCATACATTTATCCATGAATATATGTAGAAGCTGCTGATAGTGTGTAGAAGTCCAATATCCAAGGTAATTGCTGTACATTTTTATGATATTACTGTAGTAATATTTGTTTTAGCTTAAATGTATTTCTTTGTTACATTTTAAAGGTGGTCATGTTATGATTTGTTTTCTACATTTAAAACACTTTCTTGTGATGTACATAACATGTAATGGTGGTTCTTTGGTCAAAATGTTGCTTGGATTATGTTATACAGACCGTCTTCAAGCCGTTTTCTGACCGTCTCTTTATAGTGCATCGTTTTGTGGGGGCGGGGGGGTCCTATTTATGTGCCTCCACTTCAACAGCGACTTCTCTCTGTCGGCCATGTTGTAGTTTTTAGCGCTTCCATATCGAGTCTACTGACAGATATACTGTAAGTTCGAACGTTACTTTGTATTAGAAATAGCAACAGTGGAGTATGTGTGTGCATGTGCAAGCCAGTCTTCCACACAACAAGAAGATAGAGAAAAAGAAGGAACTTATTGACTAAAGCATCTGCCTTAAATGGCGGAATCGTGCAAAGATATTCGGATACATTTCTACCATATATGGAGATATCCGCTGATGTCAAAGGGCAGAAAACGTCACAGGACAGAGCAAATTCTAAACAGGTCATTTGGAGAAGTATAAAAGAAGGCAAGATTGTTTTATAATTATGCCTCCACCCAATGCCTCCACGGTTTAATTTGAAAGTTTCGGGTCTCATGGGGATCCCAAATACACAAAAGCAGGCAGTGTACCAAAAGGTAAGAAAAGTTGGTTTTGCATAATAAGTCCCCTTTAGAATGATGCTGTTTTTTTTGTTTTTTGGGGGGTTGGGGCAAACACTGATTACATTGATTTCAATTGTGAAGTGAAGTGAATTATATTTATATAGCGCCTTTCTCTAGTGAATCAAAGCGCTTTACATAGGGAAACACAATATCTAAGTTACATTTAAACCACTATGGGTGGCACTGGGAGCAGGTGGGTAAAGGGTCTTGCCCAAGGACACAACGGCAGTGACTAGGATGGCGGAAGCGGGAATCGAACTTGGAACCCTCAAGTGGCTGGCACGGTCACTCTACCAACCGAGCTATGCCGCCCCGCCTCATTTCAAAGGGAGACGTTGATTTGAGACACAAGTGTTTTGAGTTAAGAGGTCCGTCAAAGAACCAATTAGGCTTGTGAGTTGAGGTACTACTGTACAATAATCTATGATACATCTTTGTAGATATAACATATTTCCCAATAACAATGACTGTAGAAACATGGGGACCAACACTAAATATGGTCCCCAATTCCAAAGTCAACATGTATGGTCCAATCAAGGCCATTCTTGACCATTTATGGCAAAGCACTGCACACCCTCTTTGTTTCAAGTGATCCACTTGAGCGACATGCTGCACCGTCAGACCTTTCCACAGTTGAATGTCATGTTGTCCATTGACCTTACATGTGGAGCTCCTCCTGCGGCTCAACCTCCACAACCTTGGCAGGAGAATCACTGGCCATCTTTGACCCTTCGTCGTCTTGATCATCGTCTGAGCAGTCCGCCCAGCGACCAACCCTTCTGACTCCCTCGGCCACCACCGGGGCATTAACACAGGGGTTATGGTCGTAGATGACCAGTTTTAGCCCCTGCAAGTGAGACAGTGCGGGGAAACGTTGGATTCTGTTGCGATCCACATCCACTATGGCAAGGAAGTGCATCTCCAGCAGCACAGGCGGGAACTCTGTCAGCTCGTTCCCAGCTAGCCAGATACTTCGAAGCTCCTCCAGCCTGCCAAGTTCGTTGGGTAAACTGTGAATCTGGTTGTAACCGAGGTGCAGGGTCTTGAGATTGGGGAGCTCACAAACCACATTTGGGAAGACGCTGAAGCAATTAGTTTCCAGCCATAATGTGTTAAGTTCCTTGAGCTCTTGAAGTTCCTTTGGAAGGTGATAAAGTCTGTTGTTGCCCAAGTAAAGGATGCTAAGCTGAGGCAGTCTGCAGACAGCTGCAGGTAGCTCCTCAAAACAGTTAAAGTCAAGGGCCAGCAACTGAAGTTTCCTCAGAAGATGCAGCTCCTCTGGCAAGCTGCTGAGGTTGTTGTCACTCAGGTAGAGCTTGACCAGCTCGTCAAAGACACAAGCAGCGACGGGTAACTGTCGCAACTGGCGGCTGCTCAGATCCAGAGTCCGATCAAGCGGCATCTCCTTCAGGTCCCCCACTAGAAAGCGTTGGCAGCGTTCCGATGGGATGAAGGCAATGACACCTCGCATGACGTTACCCATTTTGCCCGCTCGACTGGTCCTTCAATGAAATTTGACGCCAGGTGAGGTAATCAGTAGGCATTATGGGGTTCCATTTAGGCTCCTCTTTTGGCATACTGAAGAGCTTGGATGTATATAAAAAAAAAGTTGTTAGAATTGAAATAATCCTTGTGTAAGTACAGTATAGTTGATCAAAGATGCACCAGTGAGTATTCTAAAAACAAAAACAATGAGCACTGATCACAGCGATAATAATGACCACCAAGGTGGAAATTACAGTACCTACTTCCCAGCATATCTGTCCGCTGACTCTCATTGTCTTCAACAGTTTGCAATGTGTTTATCCAGTATAATGAGCTGAAAAGACACCATATTCCCAGGGCGGATGTTCCCCAAGTGCGTTCCTCAGTGGCTCTGAGCTTTGCCCTGACTTTCAAGGCAACCACTAAGAGCTCTCTCCTCCCCTTTTGTGGCAAATCACTTCCCTCTCTTCTTCCCTCAGATGTCAGAGGTGGGATGGAGGGAGAAACAGGGAGGGGCAGCATGTCTTGGATGCATACAGGAGTTTTTTTTTTCATTTTTGCAAATTACATTGTTATCTTTTCATCTCGACCCTTCAAAGGTAAAGACAATGATAAAAAGTTAATCATTTATGTTCTACCACCACAGTTACAACCTATCCTGGTTTAGTAAAAGGTGGGGTACGACCTGGACTTGTTGCAAAAAAAGAAAAAGTTATGGTCAAGAATAAAAAGCTTTTTGTTTTCCGATCCGGCCACACTGCGGATATTATTATTGTTTTACTATAGATCTTCTATCCGAGCCACCCAATATAAAGGATTCAATACAACCACATTTCTAATTATGATCCAAGTAATATGTAGGTGTGCTTGCTATCTTGCTAAGCCTTACTAGAGCTGGAATGTCATTTTCCTTATCAGGAAAGAGGCACTGGTCTTTGTTCACTGTCAGATTTTTTTTAGCACGTCCTCTTCCGTCTCCATCCACTTACACACTGGAGGCCTCTGACAGAAAAAAAAAACACAGCACACAGAATGAACAATGTGATTACCATTGGGAATATTTATTCAAAGCGTGACGTTAAGTATATGGAACCGCACCTTGTAATTACCACAACATTGTGTCAGTAGCGTCGTTACTTCAAAACATTCAAGTCAGGACACATGTGTTGGAACATGTTGGACAAAGGTCTGTAATTTGTTTCCTCTACCAATGGATTGATTTGGTCACAATATTAGGTACACTCATTTACTCAATCTATTTGCATTGTATTAAAAATTGACAATCACATAATATAATCACAGCTTGCACCTAAATAGTTCTACATGGGCCCTACAAATAGCTCAACATGACAAAACATGCAAAATGTATGTTCTAAAAGTAAAAAGTCATATTAATGATCATATTGTTAAGTCTGTTTAATTAGAGCGTACAGGTGCAACAGAGGTTATCTTGCACAGCTGGGACCCTCCTCTCTATATGCAGATCACGTGCTGTGCGTAGGGTCCTGCGATCCTTCTGTGTGGGGGGTGGGGGGTTTGCATGAAGAAATGCATATAAAATGTCAATTACAGTCGCCCCCCGTTTAATGCTGCTAATTGGTTATGGACATGACCACGATAAACGCATTTCCGTGGAGTAGGAAGGAATAATTATATGAATCCAATATTTTCATAGCTACAGCATTAAAAACTGTTTATGACCTTCTAAATATGATTTTTTTAACATTATGAGAGTCCTATGGACATGAAATAACAGGCTTTAGTCACTTTTACACTTTTCTAGTCCAATATAGTTATGCTGCTTGAGGCTGAGCCAATCATTGGCCACGATACTGAACAGTAAGCTCTGCTTAATTTAGTCTCCTTTAGTGGCCAAAACTACTATACAATGGATAGTTGTAATTTATCTAGCCATTGTTATTTTTAAAAATGCTTATTTTAGGCACAATAAATTGTAATAAAATGCTTTGAGAAAAATAAAAAATATCACCCAAAATATCTGCAAAGTAGTGAGGCCGCTATATTTGAAGGGCGATGTGGCAAGGGGATGACTGCAATAAATGACAGGGCACTTCATATGAAATTTTACCTGGCCTCCTTTGGCTCTCATTGATAACAATGTAATGGTTTACTTCCTGAAATATCCTCATTGTCCCCCGTGGCTCACAGTGTTAGTGTTGGTGCTGGTCAACAGTCGTACCGGGGTCACATTCCGGCCAGAGGTATGAGAGGAATATATGCAAGTCCATGTTTTAATTAAGTTGAATGTGTTATGGCAGAGTCTCCTGTCAGAGAGAGTTTCAATTCCCACCTCCGGAAGAACTTTGAACATGTCACGAGGGAGGTGCTGGACATTGAGTCCGAATGGACCATGTTCCGCACCTCTATTGTCGAGGCGGCTGATTGGAGCTGTGGCCGCAAGGTAGTTGGTGCCTGTCGTGGCGGTAATCCTAGAACCCGTTGGTGGACACCGGCGGTGAGGGATGCCGTCAAGCTGAAGAAGGAGTCCTATCGGGTTCTTTTGGCTCATAGGACTCCTGAGGCAGCGGACAGGTACCGACAGGCCAAGCGGTGTGCGGCTTCGGCGGTCGCGGAGGCAAAAACTCGGACATGGGAGGAGTTCGGGGAAGCCATGGAAAACGACTTCCGGACGGCTTCGAAGCGATTCTGGACCACCATCCGCCGCCTCAGGAAGGGGAAGCAGTGCACTATCAACACCGTGTACGGTGAGGATGGTGTTCTGCTGACCTCGACTGCGGATGTTGTGGATCGGTGGAGGGAATACTTCGAAGACCTCCTCAATCCCACCAACACGTCTTCCTATGAGGAAGCAGTGCCTGGGGAATCTGTGGTGGGCTCTCCTATTTCTGGGGCTGAGGTTGCTGAGGTAGTTAAAAACCTCCTCGGTGGCAAGGCCCCGGGGGTGGATGAGATCCACCCGGAGTTCCTTAAGGCTCTGGATGCTGTGGGGCTGTCTTGGTTGACAAGACTCTGCAGCATCGCGTGGACATCGGGGGTGGTACCTCTGGATTGGCAGACCGGGGTGGTGGTTCCTCTCTTTAAGAAGGGGAACCGGAGGGTGTGTTCTAACTATCGTGGAATCACACTCCTCAGCCTTCCCGGTAAGGTCTATTCAGGTGTGCTGGAGAGGAGGCTACGCCGGATAGTCGAACCTCGGATTCAGGAGGAACAGTGTGGTTTTCGTCCTGGTCGTGGAACTGTGGACCAGCTCTATACTCTCGGCAGGGTCCTTGAGGGTGCATGGGAGTTTGCCCAACCAGTCTACATGTGTTTTGTGGACTTGGAGAAGGCATTCGACCGTGTCCCTCGGGAAGTCCTGTGGGGAGTGCTCAGAGAGTATGGGGTATCGGACTGTCTGATTGTGGCGGTCCGCTCCCTGTATGATCAGTGCCAGAGTTTGGTCCGCATTGCCGGCAGTAAGTCGGACACGTTTCCAGTGAGGGTTGGACTCCGCCAAGGCTGCCCTTTGTCACCGATTCTGTTCATAACTTTTATGGACAGAATTTCTAGGCGCAGTCAAGGCGTTGAGGGGATCTGGTTTGGTGGCTGCAGGATTTGGTCTCTGCTTTTTGCAGATGATGTGGTCCTGATGGCTTCATCTGGCCAGGATCTTCAGCTCTCGCTGGATCGGTTCGCAGCTGAGTGTGAAGCGACTGGGATGAGAATCAGCACCTCCAAGTCCGAATCCATGGTTCTCGCCCGGAAAAGGGTGGAGTGCCATCTCCGGGTTGCGGAAGAGACCCTGCCCCAAGTGGAGGAGTTCAAGTACCTCGGAGTCTTGTTCACGAGTGAGGGAAGAGTGGATCGTGAGATCGACAGGCGGATCGGTGCGGCGTCTTCAGTAATGCGGACGCTGTATCGATCCGTTGTGGTGAAGAAGGAGCTGAGCCGGAAGGCAAAGCTCTCAATTTACCGGTCGATCTACGTTCCCATCCTCACCTATGGTCATGAGCTTTGGGTTATGACCGAAAGGACAAGATCACGGGTACAAGCGGCCGAAATGAGTTTCCTCCGCCGGGTGGCGGGGCTCTCCCTTAGAGATAGGGTGAGAAGCTCTGCCATCCGGGGGGAGCTCAAAGTAAAGCCGCTGCTCCTCCACATCGAGAGGAGCCAGATGAGGTGGTTCAGGCATCTGGTCAGGATGCCACCCGAACGCCTCCCTAAGGAGGTGTTTAGGGCACGTCCGACCGGTAGGAGGCCACGGGGAAGACCCAGGACACTTTGGGAAGACTATGTCTCCCGGCTGGCCTGGGAACGCCTCGGGATCCCCCGGGAGGAGCTGGACGAAGTGGCTGGGGAGAGGGAAGTCTGGGCTTCCCTGCTTAAGCCGCTGCCCCCGCGACCCGACCTCGGATAAGCGGAAGAAGATGGATGGATGGATGGATGGAATGTGTTATATAATGCACTAAACATTATTATTGCACAATTAGTTTTACACAACTTCAATTCTAATTTGATTTAAAAAGTGTAAACATATTTTCACATGAATAAAAAATGTGAAAACCTGCACGGGGAACAACACAAATCAATTCTGCTTGGGCCCCAATTTAGGCAGGGTCTATAAATCCCCATTGATTAAAAGTTATTTTAGTAGTGTTAGCAAATGAACTGAAACCCACTGGCTGCCAACTCAATGGCTTGCACAGCTCTAGAGGCGTTGAGAAGTAAGGTTTTAAACAACATACTGCTGCACAGCCCCACTATTATTGTGTTACACTCACACACCCCAAACCTCATTATCAGTCATTGTAACAGTGTCCTCCTCCAGTCCAATTTACATAATGACTTTAAACCTGCTCAGTGGCCTTGTGAAAATATAAAGAACATTCGCTTGCCACGCATGTTAGGTGGTATAAATGATGGAGTAAGACGATATTGGTTGTTTCCTAATTGTTTATTTTGGAGTCAACTACGGCCTACAGTCGTCGGTTTGTAACGACTTCCATTGGAGGCTGATGAGCCTTTGATTACGGCTCGAGTCACGTCATTACAATATTTTAATTGATTCTTTGGTGTAACACTAGATCAGGGGTGTCAAACATACGACCCGAGATCCGGGTCAGGCCCGCGAACAGGTTTTATCCGGCCCGCGGGATGACTTTGTTAAATATAAAAATTAGCCTGAAATTTTTTAATGAAAGAAACAGCTGTTCCAAACGTGTCCACTGGATAGTGCAATAGCAATTCTTTGTATCTTTGTAGATGACGCTACATATGTACAAAATAAACCACATGATGTTAGTACATCAGTCAAGGAAAATGATCAAACTACATAAATAACATACTGTAATTTGATTTTGATATCATTTTTTTATCTTGATGGATTGAAAATTAACACCAATGAGTTGACTGATGAACATTATCACATAATTTATTCGGAAAATATAAATAACGACAAATAAAGATAGAATACTACAACATGTAAGTGCAAAAAAACAACAACATTATGATTTGTACAATTTCAGAATGTGCTTGTTCTATTGTTAAACAAAGAAAATAATCTGAAGTTGTCTTTATTTTTAAGTTATCGTGCCGTGATTGGGAGTAGATTTTTCTCCATGTGGCCCCCGATCTAAAATGAGTTTGACACCCCTGCACTAGATGGAGCCCGCGTACCACTAGTGGCACACGTACCACAGTTTGAGAATAAATCAGCACACTGAATGTATTCTGTTTTAAGTTAAGCAGGACAGACTTTTGTTGAAGAAGGATTTGTATTTGTTATATGATAGGTTAAACAGGAACAATTTCTATTGAAGACAACAATATTTATTTATTCTGTTAATTTTGTTATTTTGCACAAAAATTAATTACAGATTTTTTTTTTCCATTATTCTTATTACTCCAAACCACCATTCAATATTTGTGGATGATATAAAACTCCTTTCTCACAAATAAAAAAGGCTAATAGAAATCAGGTCGACTAACCCTGCAAGGTGTCCTTTTTCCAGGGAGTTGGCAACCCTACTTGTGCAAAGAAAAGTTTAACAACTGAGCACTGTGGTGTTTGTGCAATGCCACAACAATAATGTACTTTGTACGCCAGTAGTTTCACGTCATTATCCTTGCATTTATTGATGCAAGGTAAAGTTTTCCTGGGAATGATGCGCACTCGTTCAGGTTTGTGTACGGAAGTGGTCTGCAGGTTGTAGGGTCAAAGGGTAAAGGCTATTCCTCCTTCGTTGAGAACACAGCCATCTTGGATTTTACGAAGTCAAGTGAAATTGATGCGGTGAGGATTATTGTACTTGTTTACCGGCTTTTAAAACCTACGTGCCTTACAGTTCATTTGAATGAATGGCAAATTAGCCCCGCTGTTTTGTCTCCCCTTGTATTATCTGCTTCGGCTGCTTAGCTCTAGCAGTTAGCTCCAGCTGGTAGTCACCCCTTCTCTGGTTGCTGCTGCCTGCAAACGGAGCGTAAATTGAGCCGAGAAAGAGGCAACCGTGTGGGGGAATATTCTCTAGTCGGGGCCTGCTTTTTCCAGTGCCTGGAAGACAAGTCTGTGTATTTCAAAACGAGGTTTAAAGACTGTTTCTATTTAGCCAAATTGGTCTCTCGCTAGCGACATTTAGCTCGCTATGCTAACGCTAAACACAAGCAGCTAGCCTGCTTACCTGCACTGAGTTAGTCCACACTTGTTTGCCTGCATATCCTGCCATTAAACACAATTCCTTAACTGTGTTACATCCTATATATTACACTGATCTATGCTGCATTTAGTGTGTGTGCCGTCTTAATATTATGTATTTGCTGTATTTGCAATACATTAAATATGTACTGTAGTCTAACATCAGAACTTTTTAAATCAATGGAAGCCTATGGCAGATTTTTTAATGCAAAGCCTGGAGTAGTGTAATCATTTGTTTTCTTCCTCTCGTGTCCTTACTTTAATGTCCCCTCTTTCTGCAGGTGACAAAAGGCATGTTTGGTTCTAGAAAGAAATTTCCAGACTTTGTGGAGGTCGTGGACAATGACTTTACCGATGAAAGCATGTACTACAACCAGCCGTCGATGTTCCCACATCGGTCGGACAAAGACGTGAGTTGTTTTTAGTCCTGCCACGATCGTCCTGAACATGTTCGTATCCGTAGATCTAACCTACTCATTTCTGTCTTCAGATGCTGTCGTCACCTTCGCCATCGTCGTCGTCATCGGGGCAGCTGTCACAGCTTGGTGCAAGTTTGTACGGTCCACAAAGTGAGTGATGGAATAGACTATTTAAAAAAAGTTTTAAAAGTCTTCTACAGTCGTCCCTTGCCAAATCGTGCTGCGGCTTCTCTACATTGTGGATACTTTTTTTAAACGCATATTCTACATATTTAAAGGGAAACTGCACTTTTTTAAAAACAACATTGCATATCATTCACAATCCTTATTATGTAAGACAATAACATTTTTAATGCATTCTGACTAGTGAATAAATGTGAGCAAAAGTCTGGTTACAATAGAGCATTTGGGAGTCGCTGTATTCTGTCTTTAAAGCATTTAAAAAAACATCCAAAGAAAAAAATGGGGTGGAATGAAGTAAGGGCAAATGATATATAATCTAGAATTAACTTTCACAAGCTCAGAGGCGAGAAAGCGGCTCACTAGCTGATGATGTCAATACAGCAGCATAAGGAAGTTGCCTCTCTCTGATCAATGCGCTGCTAAATGTAAGTCCTTAACATTAGCGCTTATAATTATTATATATATATATATATATATATAATATATATATATATATATATAATAACAATATCACTAATACATTGTTGATATTCAGGTTACGAAATGTAAATGTGTATTGTTGGCGCTTTTTGGATGATTATTTTTGAGGATTTATGGTTGAAATAGACATAATGATGTCATGGCTCCCATTAGCTCCATTGCAAACATACTCTTATTTACGTTTATGAGTTAGAATGCATTAAAAAATACGTACAGTATGTGTTCTTGTCTCTCATAAGAATTTTGAATTCATAGGCAAAAAATAAAATAAGAACGCAGTTCCTCTTTGAAGAGTTAAAAATACATGTTATTTATGACCCATATGTATTACTAGCGGTGTGGAAAAAGGGATAATTGTTCGATGCATCACGGTTGGAAGGAGGATGATTTTGAATCAATGGACAAATGCCCAAGTATCGATTTATTTATGTAAGTTTAAGTAATACAGATGGTTTTAAAATGCGGATCTTGTGCGGACAAACATAGTGGGAGGAGGGGAGCACAAGCTATTCTAATTGCAGCGCTAAGATAACTTGAATGTGTAGCGATGAAGCAAAAAAGGAATACATTTCTTGTACAATATATTCAACTGGAAACACACCATAACAGAAAGTAACCAGCTAAAAACAGGACATTAGCAAGTACATTAATAAGTCACCAGAGCGGATATACACACAGTGCGACAATTCTGTCAGCTATATGAAAAGGTAGACGGTAGACACAACACACCTCTTTGAATTGAAAGTTTATTGGGACCTGTGGCCAAGTGTCCAGTGCATTTTGTGGTTTAAGAAGGCACACAATTAAAGCCCACTTGCCAGGTAGGGTCATTTAGCAGGCTTCTACTGTTCTAATGCATCAAGAGTTTCTCTCGCTCTCGCTCTCTCTCGCTCTCTATTGCTCTCTCTCTGTCTCTCTCTCTGTCTCTCTATCTCTGTCTCTCAATTGTTTTGTACAGTATATATTTGTATATAGATGTGCGTGTGTGTGTGTATATATATATATATATATATATATATATATATATATATATATATATATATATATATATATATATATATATATAAATAGTTGGCGATTAATTTAGTCATCGATTCGTTGGATCTATGCTATGCGCATGCGCTGAGGCTACGCTTTTTTAATTTTTTTAATTTTTTTAAAATAAATCTTTATTTATAAACTGCAACGTTTACAAACAGCTGAGAAACAATCAAAGTAAAGTACAAAAACAGTACAAAACAGCGCCAGGGAGGCGCTGAGGCTACGTCTCATGGGGTGGCAGTAAGCCAGCCTATGATGTGTCATGTGCAGCTCACGTGACGACGAAGAGATTTTTTTAAGGAAGCGAAGCAGCAACTGTTGTGTATTAACTTTCAGAGTGTTAAGAACTTCTTATAGAGTGCATTTTCTGTGTTGTTTGGAGTCGCAACAGGCATTCATGAGTTCAGCTTTTTTGTGAGTAACGTTAACGTTATCCCTTTGTTGCAACGCTGGGCTAATAATGTGTCTCCGGCACATTTGACTCCGTTTTGAGAGCGAAAACGCACGGTTACCAATTTCGAAATAAACGTAACGGACAGAAATATCTCAGGTTCGTTTCATAATGGATCAATGTAGCCGGGCCGATAAAGCTATATAAATCTACTTAGATTTGAGTGACGCTTTAGTATAACTAAACGTTATGAAGGTGCTGGAATATTTCATGCTATTATTCAGAGGCCGCCTAAAATTAATCCTTTATTATTCACAACAGAAACGTGTACAATATCTGATTCAGTTCTGATCTGATGAGTTACATTTCTGTGTTGTTATTGACATATGCTGCATCCCCAATGTCCATTTATTTCATTTAGCTTTTTTTTTTTGACGTAAAAGCTTGCTTATCTCTCGTCGTTGCTAGCTCACGGCTAATACTGTAGCACGCTAATGCACACTAGAAAAAAGGTTCCACAGTAGTCACTCTTACAAAAACAATGTTGCTACGGTTTGGTTACTATACAGATTACGGAATATAAATCAAGTATTGTTGGTGGTTTTTGGATGCATTTTTAAAGTGATTTAGAGGTACAATTGATTGCTCCCATTAGCTGCATTGCTAGCCACCTAGAAAGGCGTGTTTGCCTTTTACGTCAGAAATTATTATTTAAATCAACTTAAAAATTATTGCTATTGTGCATGACAATGGTGCACTTTATAAAAAAAACAACACATTTTTGCAACATTTTCCTTGTTTTATTTGGCAAGTTGAAAGAACATGGTGCCAGTACAATAACACCAACAATAGATGCTAGATTTGTTGTCCATTGTTTTTATTATAGAAAAAAATTACTAAAAAGATTGGAGAAATCTCTAAAAATAAAAATTCTCAACAAAGTACATTGTATATAATAAGCGGCAACAATTTAAAAATAGAACAAAAAGATATTATGTAAGAAAATATATATGTTAATACTATACTTGATAATAACAGATTTGTTTTAAATGTATATTCACATTTTTTTTTCCTTTTTAAAGATTATTATTTTGTGCTAACAATGAAAATATATGATTTATTAATAATAATCCTATTTCGTTTACCACGATCAAGCCTGCAACTAATTATCCACAATAAACAAGAGACGACTGTATAGGGATAGTATTTTATAAAGTGTTATTTTGCATGTTTAGCAAAAGTTTCCAAATTGTCTTGCTTACAGTATTCTTCTCTTTTGTGCACGTGTGTGGTTTAATTGTTCCGCTCTAAACAGGTACGCTTGGCTTTTCGGTAAGAGGCATGGGAAACAGCACGCCTCAACTAAACCGAAATTTAACGCAAAGCTCCCAGCTACCAAGTCATATCACCCCCACAACAGGTGTCCCTACCATGTCCCTACATACTCCCCCATCGCCAAGCAGGTACCATGCTCATGACACTTCATAACACCTGGAATCATCAAACATGACCGTTGAGAAATACACCAATAAATGTCATCACCTTTTCTAAAGAGGGACTTTGCCAATGAACACGAGGAACATGCTGAACCACTCTCAGGTCGGTCAAGGCCTCGGTATGAGCAACAGGACCAATAGTATGAGCAGCTCGGGCCTCGGCAGCCCCAACCGCAGCTCTCCTAGTATCATCTGTATGCCCAAACAACAACCAGCACGCCAGGCCTTCACTGTAAACAGGTTAGTGGATGTAGTTTGACAGATTCACATTTTGACCTGTCAATCCTCTCTGTGCATTACCAGTTTGTAG
Source organism: Entelurus aequoreus (assembly GCF_033978785.1). Lineage (NCBI taxonomy): Eukaryota > Metazoa > Chordata > Actinopteri > Syngnathiformes > Syngnathidae > Entelurus > Entelurus aequoreus. Next base: position 14,273,952 of record NC_084754.1, on the reverse strand, counting down.
CATAACAAAAAATGTCTAATCAAATATATTTTGGTTTTAGCATGTCTGGATTTGGAATGAACCGCAACCAGGCGTTTGGAATGAACTCGTTATCAAGCAATATCTTCAATGGTACAGGTTAGAATGTTTAACCTTTTTGCTTACTTTTTGTCTCTCCCACAGCATCCATAAACATTACAAGTAGGCCTGGGCCGATAATTGATAAGTTTATTAATTGAACGATAAATTAAAATGTACTGGATAACTTTGCCGGCATCGATAAATTGCCATGTTTCAGAAGAGTTTTTTTTATTGCCGTTGTTTGAGAACGGGTTCACAAACTAGGAATTTTACTTGGTGCAATCATGCAACATAAAACACATATAACACAGACTTAGTGGGTTTGTTTTCTTTGTCTCTGTGAGTGGAGGCGGGACCGCTAGGTTCCTTGTCGCTGGTGAAGTAACAAAAATGAAGAGGGAAACAAGATAATTGCAAAGCCAAATGTCCCGTTGTGGTAATATTTCAGTTTCAAACAGAATAGGCAATAGCCTTTCTTTTTTTTCTGTTTTTTTTAAAAATCTTTTATTTCCCCAGGAAAGTCCCATTGAGATTACACGGACAAACGCGACAGTTTACCTAATTTACAGTGGCAGACGAAGACAAAAATAACTCCCAAAACACTTGACCCAGTTTTTCCAACTGGGGAAACGGATGTGCACTCTTCCGCCTCTGTAGGAGAGGTACCTAAGGTGTCTTCCTCCCTGTAAAGTAAGTCTGCTCTGGCATCGTTTTCCAGAAAAGTCCAGTCTCATCATTATTATTACGATACATCATATTCCTTACGTTAGGTAAACAGTATTGGGGTGGGTTGAACGCAACACCATCACGTAATTTGTTATCAAATAGTCGAAACGGTTAAGTAAACGTTATCTGTATATTTAAAGACAAATATGTGTGTTTTTGTTAATTATTAGTGTCAACATGTCAGCTTTTTTCTCAGTACATGATGCCTTTACGCCTATTTTTAGGATTTTCATGCTTTTTTTCCAACGCCATAAAAAACAGCCATGTTTAATGTTTAACGTGTCATCAAATGGACAACCCCGCTTGACCTAACCATGCAGTTAATCGTTTGTTGTGCGAAACATGTATCGTGAATGACAAAATACAGTTATTCAGTGTACCGATTGAACCCATGTGAAAGAGTCCTTCAATGCACAATTACATTTCCGCATTTCCTGGATTCATATGCAGATGCAGATGCACATGGGGTGCATGCATTCCAATGGCGAGCACGTCTTGCCAGAACACTGGCCAGAAATGTTGGCACTCAATGGAAAAGTGTCTCCATACTAGGGCTGGACAATAATGGCAAAAATAATCTTGATTATTTTGATTGATATTGTATTCACAATTAATAACACAATTATTCATTAATTTGAAAACATGAGTATTTATCGTACCACCAAAACTAAACTTTAAGATATAGTTAAAGATTGATATAAATTAGTATCAAATAAATTCAAGATTCAAGATGCTTTATTATTGTCCATTCTTTAACATGTACAAGACACATAAGAACTGAAATTTCATTTTCGGCACAGTCCCACTAAGAGCAGACATACGTTACAGGGAGACAAGACGGGACCGCCAACGGATCAGCCCTCTAAAACAACTTCAAAAGCTTCAATTAAACATTTTATATACACACTGCAATTAAATATATAATGTAGTAACAGACACGTTCATAACAATATGTAATATGTACATTATGTATCGTATTTTGGTCATTTTATACATTGCCGGAACTAGTTTCCTCAGCGCATTTATATCAGTTTCTATATCAGCGCACTTCCGACTTCCAGCAACAGAATTTGTGTTCCTACTTTCGGATACAAATGCGAGTGTGTTTTCTAATTATGGCAGACTTGGTAATAGAAAACGAAGACGTTCATTTTTTGACACATGAGGATTCACAACCTTATCTTTTTGAAGCTAAATATACAGAGGATGAACTACTGCTTCTATAAGCGAGCACGAAGAAGAACGTGAAACGTTGGAGCAGACGGAAGCTGAGAGAGTGACAGTGACTTTGACGGTGTAAATGTGGAACTTGGAGCCATGTTATTTCGACATAAATGGCATGCTTACCCAAAGTCAACCTAAAAAAACTTCCCTGGCCAGCCGGACCAAACAAATAACTGTCCATTGAGTGAGTCACTATATCAATCATGATATACGCAGCACGTCATGCGTGTTAATACCTGCAGTACATACAGTGTCAAGCTGGCTGTGTACAAACAAAACATTAAATAATACTTTATAGATACTGTAATATGATTGTTCATGTTTTTCAGTCAGTACAGATTGGTGTCCTATTACATCGTGTCGTGCATTACAAAGTCAAACGCGATTCAGCTGGTGACGTAAAAGATTGCTTATCTCTCGTCGTTGCTAGCTCACGGCTAATACTGTAGCACACTAATGCACACTAGAAAAAAGGTTCCACAGTAGACACTCTTACAAAAACAATGTTGCTACGGTTTGGTTACTATACAGATTACGGAATATAAATCAAGTATTGTTGGTGGTTTTTGGATGCATTTTTAAAGTGATTTAGAGGTACAATTGATTGCTCCCATTAGCTGCATTGCTAGCCACCTAGAACGAGCTGATCTTTAGAAAAGTTAGAATGTAAGAAAAAAAAAAGTTTTCGTATTTTTGTTTCTCATAATGATTGTGAACGATAGGCGAAATTCCAAAAAAATGCAGTTCCCCTTTAAGAACATTATGCTTGTGTAAGGTACTTTTTTTTTAAACCTTTATTTTGTTAGCGGATTAGGATCAGAGGTGGCGCACCACGCTATTATTGTAAAGCGAGTATGTGGGCTGTTCTTCGCAGCTTGATGTGTAAGTAGACAATTTGAGGCTGTAAAAAAAGAAAACCTCAAGTTGCGACTGCTGTTTGTACATTGATGTTACATCGATGATGTCGTTCACAACAACACAAGCAGATAAGATGTGTTGTGGGTGTATGAATTGTTCTTGCTCGCTTTAGCTTCGTTGTAAGAATCCCAATCAGAATCAGAATAGTTTTTATTGCCATTGTTTGAGAACGGGTTCACAAAGTAGAAATTTTACTTGGTGCAATCGTGCAACATAAAACACATATAACACAGAATAGAATAACATGAGCTAAAACTGAGCTATCAGAACTTGTTATTGTTCATGTGCCTTACGGCCGAGGGGAAAAAACTGTTCACGGTGGCGGGAGGAATGAGTCTGTATGGACCATAGTTTTAGGATGATTATTTAGAGCCAAACTACTTGAGAAATTAGCCTAATTTAGTGCATGGACAGTTTTGGACACATATTGAGTGACTCGACGCTGTGAATATTTTTCTCCTCCAAGGGATACTTTTAGGGGCGGTATTGTCCACACTTGTCGCCATCTAATGATAGCAATGCGGTGTTAAACGCAAGCCAAGACTCTACGGAAATGAAGTGAAACAAAGCGATCAGCTGCAGCAAGCCCGTGAAAAGTTAAATATTGTTAATAGTAATAATGTTAATATTTAAGTTCGGCGTGGTGATGGAGTTTTGTGCTCATACACAATGACCTCTGGCGTGGAAAAGGCATGCGTTTCAAGGAGCTGGTCTCTGTCTCTGCAGTTGTGAAAGTGCTTAATATGATTTTCAGCTGCGCCTGCTTTTTAAATGTTAAAACGATCACCCTCATTTAATTGTGGCTGCCAAAATCGTGATTAAAATTTGATTATCATTACCAGAATTGTGTAGCCCCTACCACTGTTAGATATAAGTTACAACTATACGCTACTTTGTATTACAAATGGCAACAGCAGATGATTTTAGCATGCATGTGCATGCAAGAGCCAAAGTGCCCCACAACAAGAGGATAGAGAAAATAAGGAACTTATTGACTAAAACTTTGGACAACGACTGAAATGAATTGGTGGACTTGCATAAAGCTCTTTGGGTAAACCTCTTCCATATATGGAGATATCCGCTGACGTAACTAAGGCAAAATACGTCACTAAAGTCTCAAATTCCAAATGGCTCGTTTGCAGCAAGTTTGTAAGAAGGCAGGATTGTTTTATAAAAATCTACGCCATGCCTTCATGATTTGATTTCACATTTTTGAGACTTATGGGGATCCCAAATACACATATACAGGTACTAACAGGTAAGAAATGTGGTTTTGCATAAAAGGGCCGTTTAAAATAAAATACAAAGAAGTCTTTATCTTTTAGAATTTAGACAGCATGTTTGTGTTAATCAAGATCATAGCTTTTTGTGCAACCCTCTTTTATGTTTTAATTCTTATGCTTGCTACAGATGGCAGTGAAAACTTAGCGGGACTGGATCTGTCAGATTTCCCTGCGTTAGCGGACAGGAGCCGGAGAGAAGGGACAGGAAACCAGTCGGCGGTGCTCAACTCGCTGGCTGGAAGGGCTCCTTATGGTAGGTTGTTTACTAAGCCAAAAGCTACTGTACTACTTTAGTTTTTATGACGTCAACCATTTAGCTTACTTTGTGCTATTCCTCATTAACAAGTTGGCATGGTGACAAAACCATCAACAGAACAGTCACAGGATTTCTCCATCCACAACGAAGACTTCCCTGCACTGCCTGGCGCAAACTACAAGGACCCCTCGTTAAACAGTGACGACAATAAAACTGTAAATGTAAGAGTAACTGCACAGCAACACAGGGTAGTTTGTCAGCTGTAGATGCTATAGAATCCCTAATGCCCTTCTTTAACGGTCCATGCCTGTGTTTGGTTAGAACTTGAACGCCACAAGCAAGAGCACATCCAACGCAGATGGACCCAAGTTCCCTGGAGACAAGGCGGCCTCGGCACAGAACAACAACCTGAAGAAAGGGATCCAGGTGTTGCCTGATGGTGAGAGTGCTCAGTTAATTGTATTTTTAGAGAAGCATTTTTTTAAATAACAGTTTGCTTCAGGCTCACTTTCTTGAACTGTTATTGTTGTCCTCCCTGAGGAAAGTCCGGGATTGTGTACATGGAGTACATGTGTAAAAGCAAACTATTATAGCAGGGGCTAGTGGTCTGGGGGCTTTTTGCGAACCACCATTTTTCCCCCATCTATTTAACTACCGGTACATTGTTTATTGTAATTGAGACTCGCGCATCCTGGGCAGTTAAATATATTATGGCCATCTTAGATCTCACGAGAAAGAACACTAACTACCATAATGATGCAGACGCAGGAATGACAGCACAATAAACACATATTTAGCAACACAAAGAGCAACTTCCTGTAAGTAAGCGGAAGTGTCTCTGACCATCTTCATATACATTTTTTATATTTATTTTACTTTTTTATTGACTTAAGGCAGAGGTATCCAAATGATTTTTCATTGCGGGCCGTACACTGAGAACTCAAAGGATGCAGAGATTAGGGCTGCACGATTATGGGCAAAATAATAATCACAAATATTTTCATCAGTATTGAAATCATGATCATGAATCACGATTATTCTTTATGTTAGGGTTGGGGGTTAGGGTGTTGAACGCGACGCCATTATGTAATTTGTAATTAAATAGTCTAATAAAAAGGCTAAATAAACTTTATGGGTATATTTAAAGACACATTTATGTGTTTTTGATCATTGTTAGAATCCGCGTGTCAGCTTTTTGTCATTACATATACTATTTTCAATTTTTTATGCTTTTTTATGGTGCCATAAAAAAAAGGCACGTTTCACGGGTGACCCGTGCGTCATCAATTGGACACCCCCTTGACTCAATCATACATTTATTAATTTGTCACGTGAAACGTGTATAATAAATGATAAAATACACAAATATTGTTATTTAGTATAATTATTGAACGCATGTGAAAGAGTCCTGTAATGCACAATTACATTTCCTCGTTCCCCAGATTCCCATGACAACGCAGAAAGGTGGCACTTTTCGAAAACCAATACCATGCACATGCCTGCCAATGAGTTCCGTTCCCACGACAGCGATATACTGAGTTTGAGTCTAAGTTGGAAGTCATACCTAAATTATACCTACATCAACATCTAAGTCACATAAACTGTACACAACGCACAAAGAACATATACGATAGATTAATAAAAAGATTAAATACAATACAATACCGATTGTAGCTGAGATAGGCCCCCCCCGCCCCCGCGACCCCGAAAAGGGACAAGCGGTACAAAATGGATGGATGGAAAAAATAAATGAAAGCGTAATAAAAAAAGGGAACTTACATTTATCCCTGTTGTCTTGCCCACTGGGAAAGACTTTCCAAGCGAAGGAGAGACAAGGATTATTGGGAAGAGAAAGTCTCAATATAGAGACCACTACATGGCATAGTTATCACTGTCCATTTCAAAGTAGAGGATCCAAAGATACCATCTTCATTCTTAATGATGATCGCAGCCAATGTTGTTTTCTTCATAAAAATGACGATGCGCAACTATGTCTTCTCTTATTCTTGAGCGGCAGGACATAAGATGGTTGTTTTTGTTGTGTGTGCCCCTGAAAATAATTAGCGTGATAACATAGATGCGTTCTTTTGCCTCGCCGCGATAGTTCAAATATGTTGTTTATCCACAGAAAACACTTCAAAAAGTAAAGGAAAACAATCCTGTCTTGCTTCCTCATTCATGAGTAAACGTGTGTTGTTGGCCCTCTGTGTGATGTAGAGCGTCATCATGTTATGTCACACTTCAAATATGCTGCAGTCGTTTGCTGACCCCTTGTTCTCTCCCGCCGCTGCAGGTCGGGTGACCAACATTCCCCTAGGAATGGTAACGGACCAGTTTGGCATGATAGGTCTTTTGACGTTCATACGGGCAGCAGAGACCGACCCAGGGATGGTGCATCTGGCGCTCGGAAGTGACCTCACAACACTGGGACTCAATTTAAATTCACCAGAGTAGGACTTCAAACAATATTACAGCATCAATTAAATGGGAAAACAATATTTAGTGCCCTTTGTCTCCTCTCCTGACAGAAACCTTTACCCTAAATTTGCTTCTCCTTGGGCCTCAGCGCCTTGTCGACCACAAGATATCGGTAAGACATCTCTTTGATTATGAGAATCCATAAAGATGAGTGATTGTAAAATAAAATATTACTGGCTTATTTCTCCTGTTGTATTTCTTCAGACTTCCATGTTCCATCGGAGTACTTAACCAATATCCACATACGGGACAAGGTAATGAAATGCAATGAGACCTCTAAGAATGGTTCATAATTCTCTTACAATATAAATAATCCGTTGCAGGGTCAAACACGTGCCACAGTAAAACCTCCATTAAGTGTACATGTCAGCAACGGGTCAAAAAGTGAATACAACAACAAAATAGAACCAGTCGCCCTTTGATGACATGTGACAGATGAGGACAGTTTTTTAACATGAATTAACATGTGTAAAAAAAAAGATGTACCGGTAAATGAATTGAGTAACCTTCATTTTGATGACTTATGATGAACTTAGTATGCTTGGCATGAGGTCACATTTTTTTCGCACCAGATTTTAGTAAGACTTCAGCAATCTCGCTGTTTTCAAGATGTATTCAAGCTGTACTTTTTGTCCTGTACTAACTTCTGTCCCCCCTGCTGTCCTCTCCAGCTGGCTGCTATAAAACTTGCTCGATATGGTGAAGACTTGTTGTTCTACTTGTACTACATGAATGGTGGCGACTTGCTCCAACTTCTAGCAGCCTCAGAGCTGTGAGTATTCTCTTGTACAGTGTTTCCCATTTGTTCATTTTTTTGTGCTGGACCATCGCCACCCATTTGGGCGTTCTGTCTGCCCGCGCTCATAAACACATAATAAACATTCCTAGTCTGCCAGAGAATAAGAAGACTGCACAGCAGGGATCGGTTTTGCCAACTTTGCAACCTTGTTGCTGTATTTAAAGAGTAATCGCAGCCCTGTAGATACTCTTTTAGCAACAAATCTAATGTAGACTTCTTAAGACTGAAATAAAGGTAGGTGTCGCTGATTTGTGCCCCTCCCCCATCTAAAGGCCCGCTGGCTAGTAACTAGGATTGCGCAAACAAAACAATAGAAATTATGTCAGTTTCAACGATAGAGCTTTTGGTATTATCCTCATATTGTGTTGATTCATGTTGATGACACATTCTAGCTGTACACCACAAATATGACACCCGACAAGCCAACAAAGACATCCTCAATGGAATGTAGCTTCTAAATGTCAGGTGATCTGTTTCTTTGGCAAATTTGATGACTACCGGTTGTCCAAAAGCTGTGTGAAAAACACAGTATTACTACTGGCAATGCTAGGAAGTTGTGGACATGACCACTGATCTTCATTCAATCAATCAATCAATCAATCAATCAATCAATGTTTACTTATATAGCCCTAAATCAGGAGTGTCTCAAAGGGCCGCACAAGCCACAACGACATTGGTAAGATAATGATAACTTGACAGCTTCTAATACTATAATTGGAGCACCAGTGTTGAAATAATAACTGATGCTTCTTTCAATTACTTGAAACCATGTCAACTCAAATTTATTAGTACATTGTTATGTTGTTGTGCTTTTTGTTTAAATAAAATGTTGAACTAACTCCTAGTTTATTTGGTTTGCTTTAAAAACAATGTAAAACATTGTAATGTTTATCAAGATCAAATTGTTTTTTTCCATAACGCCCAGTCCAAGGATTTGATAATCAGCTTGAAATAATCACAAATAAGGACGCAATAAAGCTAATAAAAAGGGTAATAAAAATGTAAAAATATTTTCACATCTTTATGTGCACCAATTCGACTTATATATATATATAAAGGTTTATTTGAAATAGGGACAGACACAGAAACATAGCTATCTGAAACAGTCATCCAATGTATGCATCATAGTGTTTGTAGCCAAAGCTAATTTACAACACTTATCCCCAACAACAACAACAACACAGATCCAACATCATTAAAATAGGAAAATAAAAAGAATAAGGCAAAGATGAGTCTATAATATTGATAATAGTAATAATACAGACAAAGTGCAAACTAGATAAAAGCCAATAATAATAATAACACAGACAAAGTGCAGACTAGATAAAAACCAATTAGTGAAAATTAGTAAAAACTACAAATGGGAACACGATTGTTGCTCAACTCGCCACAATTTTGTTTGTTTTTTGAAAGCGACAAGTGCAGGTATACTTTTCAAAGTGTCAGGTAGAGAGTTCCATAGTTGTGGTCCTTTTTTATTGAAAAGGCAGTCTGGGCAAAAGATGTTCTACGGAATGGAACGCAACAGTTGCCTTTTGACATTGCTCGAGTGGTAGATCTGGTACCACTTTGTTGTCTAGGGTGTACCCCGCCAACCGCCCGAATGCAGCTGAGATAGGCTCCAGCACCCCCCGCGACCCCGAAAGGGACAAGCGATCGGAAATGGATGGATGGATATGCACCAATTACATATGGTACCAATAAATATCGGTATTGATAGGGGGTTATTGGTAAAAGCCTATCTATATACATCCCTAATTATAACAGAAAGTAACCAGATATTGACAAGTAGATGAATAATAGTTTTAAGAAAAAAATATGACTAGAAATGATGCAATATGTTACTGCATATGTCAGCAGCTAAATTAGCAGCCTTTGTAACGTGTTTTGAGATGGGTTTGTAATTATTTACATGCAGAATAATATATGCTGATATATACTGTTGTCGCAAGAAGCTTAAATATATATCCCAAAATAAATTTGGCCCATCTCTACTAGTGTCAATAAACATAGTTTTGAATCCTACACTTACTTGTTTTGCTTCTCATGATTTTTACTGACTTTTTGCAAATGTGTCTGAACGATTGTCATTATATCGCTTCCCCAACAGTACCTTTTGCATTTGAATAAATACAGTACCTGGGAATCGATATTGGTACTCATTTTTGGTACTTTTGTGTGTGTTCATGTAGTAATAATGTCAACAATAAAATCCAATTTTTCAACTTAATATTCAAAAATGAGCTGATTATGATAACTACACTGTCCAGTTGTTATATCTAGTTTTCTTATGCAGTATGCATTTACTTCAGTTTGTCCTCAGTCTGTTGCCATAGTCAGAAAGTAGTCCTTGCCATTAAGTTGAAAATGCCAGTCTTGTTTTTTGTTGAGTCCTACAACATGTTTATACTGTAAGTATTGTACTTATTACACAACATGCATCTTAGTTGTAGTTTTCATGACCAAATTTGGAGGTGTTGAAATGCTTATGTAAAAGTACTAATGCTAATCCGTAGCATGTCTATGGCAAATCCAATGTAAACTAGCATCAAGCTAGCCCAGTTGGAAAAGTGTAGCATATTTGAGCACTTTCAATCAGACATGCTACGTTATCTAGCTGAGTCCGCTACAAATACGCTTGTTTCCCCGCCGAGTGCTTGAGTCTGCACCGAGTCCACAACCGTAAGTGCCGTCACGTGCAGCAGAGGTCTGGAAATAGGCTACCGTTTGATTTCATGTGAACCGACTGGACTCGGTACCCATCCCTAGCCACCACCGCCACAAGTAGATTGCCGTTCTTTGGGGAACACTTGGACTTAAATAGCCGCTGGTGAGTTTACATCACAGTGTTCGTATTCTAACTCGTGTCTCCAGCTTTAACCGGGACTGGCGGTACCACAAAGAGGAGCGAGTGTGGATCACCCGGGCGCCTGGCATGGAGCCCACACTGAAGACCAACTCTTACGAGAGGGGGACCTACTATTTTTTTGACTGTCTTAACTGGAGGAAAGTGGCCAAGGTGGGAGTCCACTGCTGATTTCTGCGCCGTCTTTCTCGCAAAAAAGCAGCAACAATGCTAATGTTTCCTGTCAAAATTGTTTGTGCACATCCAAGGAATTCCACCTGGAGTACGACAAGCTGGAAGAGAGGCCTCACGTGCCGACGACATTCAACTACAATCCAGCCCAGCAGGCGTTCTAAGGCTGTCCTGCACACCGTGTCCAGGGAGGGCGCTGTTTTTATTCCTCGAGGATTTGTCTATTTGACTGCAGGAGGCGGGAGGGCGTGTCTGACATCAGAACTCCTTTTCATGCTGCCCACAGCACCAACACTTGTTCCGTTTTTATTCTGTTTGTTTCCCCCTGTTTTTTTTCCTTTTGTCTTGATTTTGAGCAGGGTCTGTGTTATGTTTACGTCTCAAGAGTCTGAAGCCTGAGTTCTCCCAGGGACCCTCGATTGTAACACCAGAAATAAGGGCAAGGCTAAGTTAACATCCTCAGACTCAAGTGAAAGAAATGCAATGTTTATTGTTGCACTATATTTAGTAATAAAAGAACACAACATTTCTTTGTGCTTTTTTTTTTAATGCCGACACTCCCTGAATTTGTATTTTCTTGTTTTTCATTGGTCCAGGAAGTTTCCCCCTTTTCTCATTTTATTCCACCACCAACTATCTACATGTTCTCTCTAATTTCTTGGTGTTTCACCTTTTGTTTCTATTTCTTGTTGAATGTGGACTACTTATCCCATATGGACAAATCCTCCACAGAGTTGCTTTAAAGCAAACTAAACACTTTCCAGTCTTTGTTACAATTTTCTAAGAACTGTGTATATTGTGTTTAAATCACATGGTTTAGTATATGTAATTTTGAATGTGTATATATGATTGCAATATATATATGTGTATACAGTATATATATATGACATCTATTTTGAAAGGAACCTATCTCTGCCTTGTACCTCGTTTTTTGAGGTAAGCATGGATGCAATATGTGAAATTAGCTGCGGAGAGTCTGAATCAAAAATAAGTTACAAAGTGATCATAGTGAAACGTTTTTAGAGAATGACGCGAAAGTCAAGTTTAGGCAGCAGAATTTCATAGGAAAAATATGGAGAAAAACAAAAAAAGGTGCAAGTCTGTCTTGTATTTCTTCAGACGACTTCTTCATCTTTGTATTAAAGCAGAAAAAGGCTTTCTTGAATCACAATCTAAGAGTTTGTTTCATTATTTATTTTTTTTGGTACACAAGATGAACAAACATTCTTTAAATGTGCAAGTTTTATTCATTTTCAAAGATGCATCTCATGGAATGTCAAGCTTATCGCATCAATAAGATATAAAATTAAGAAAAGTATTTTTTTTAAATGTACTCCTGTATCAGTCCTGTGAAAAATGACATCTTTAGATGTATCATAATTACGTTAATCAGGCCATCTAAAGTCAAACGCTGCTACGGTTTAGAAAGGCACGTACACATTAAATTACACAAGGTGGTAAAATGAGCGTTACACAAACATTCGTACAGAGGCAGCAAGAACAGCGCTACAATCATGTTATTACAAAGATTTTGTCTTACAGTACATATGTAAGAGCACTGCAGTCCAAATACAAATGGTATTTATGTCTCAGAAGGCTGCCTCCCAACACAAGTAAGCCATTTTGACCTCATTGTCACACGTACGCTTGTTTGTGCTACAATCTGAAAAATGGTAAAGACACTTAGTGCAGTAGGTCTTAATTAGTACACATTCTTGGATGAAATCACTAAGTGTTGGACATTAAAAGCCACAATCCACCAAATGTGTCCATCTTTCTCCGCCTCTCCAGTCCAGTTTTCAGTCTGACATGTCGCACATTCTCTATTGTTTGAAGTGTGCCTGCTATTGCTGCTGAAGGGTCATTTTGATGCGGAGTTGGAGCCATCAGAAGAACCTCCGTTTTTAGACGCACCTTCTATTGGGGACACATACTTCCATCATTCATTCATCTATCCAGAATTACAGCACCAATTTGGCATCTTGTACATTCAACAACCTTTATCTTTCTTTTCCTGAGTCTCCTCGGCTGCGGTCTTGTCCGCTCGGAAAAAAATCCGAGCGCTGCTTAAGGAAAAGTGAAGCAGCTCAAACTCCTGCAGATGGAGATCACATGTCAGTTAGTCTCATGTAGTGTTGTCCCGATACCAATTTTTGGTACCACTACCGGTACCATTATGTATTTCCATACTTTTGATACATTTCTAAATAAAGGGGACCAAAAAAAAAATTGCATTATTGGCTTTATTTTAACAAAAAATCTTAGGGTACATTAAACATATGTTTCTCATTGCAAGTTTGTCCTTAAATAAAATAGTGAACATACAAGACAACTTGTCTTTTAGTAGTAAGTAAACAAACAAAGGTTTCTAATTCAGCTGCTGTGGATGTCAGGTGTAGATCCACCGGTACTTTTTAGAGGTGGTATAGTACCGAATATGATTCATTAGTATTGCGGTACTATACTAATAGCGGTATACCGTACAACCCTAGTCTGATGTTTCCTTTACATTAATTTATACATTTATTTCAATGGTACAGTACATCTCGCCCTTGCTCATAAACACATTATAATGGGACTGCACCTTGTCGTTCTAAATCCGTATAGTAGATGGCATCATACTTAACTTAAACACACCTCATACGCGGAAAATAAGTTGCAAATTCAGCAACTATATATAGCGAGTCTTCAAAATAAAAGCAGACAATTAATGGATACTTTTGGATAGTCTAACAACAAAGCACATTAATCAGATTTAAGAAATCAGCGTTTGACATGAAAAATTATATGATGGCCATTGCAGCATCCTTTTTGCTGACACTGTATTTTTAGTTCCCTTGATGAAAAGCGGCTAGCAGCTAATTATGTATCTACATACACAGTGTGGAGCCGCTCCCCTAAGATGATAATAATCACCTTCATTAAGGCAAATAAACTGCATTTGTTAGTATCTTAAAGGCCTACTAAAATGATTTTTTTTTATTTAAACGGGGATAGCAGATCGATTCTATGTGTCATACTTGATCATTTCTCGATATTGCCATATTTTTGTCGAAAGGATTTAGTAGAGAACATCGACGATAAAGTTTGCAACTTTTGGTCACTGATAAAAAAAGCCTCGCCTGTACCGGAAGTAGCGTGACGTCACAGGTTGAAAGGCTCCTCACATTTCCCCATTGTTTACACCAGCAGCGAGAGCGATTCGGACCGAGAAAGCGACGATTACCCCATTAATTTGAGCCAGGATGAAAGATTCGTGGATGAGGAACGTAAGAGTGAAGGACTAGAGTGCAGTGCAGGACGTATCTTTTTTCGCTCTGACCGTAACTTAGGTACAAGGGCTCATTGGATTCCACACACTCTCCTTTTTCTATTGTGGATCACGGATTTGTACTTTAAAACACCTCGGATACTATATCCTCTTGAAAATGAGAGTCGAGAACGCGAAATGGACATTCACAGTGACTTTTATCCCCACGACAATACATCGGCGAAGCACTTCAGCTACGGAGCTAACGTGATAGCATCGGGCTTAACTGCAGATGGAAACAAAAGAAATAAACCCCTGACTGGAAAGATAGACAGAAAATCAACAATACTATTAAACCATGGACCTGTAACTACAGGGTTAATGCTTTCCAGCCTGGCGAAGCTTAACAATGCTGTTGCTAACGACGCCATTGAAGCTGACTTAGCTACGGGACCTCACAGAGCTATGCTAAAAACATTAGCTATCCACCTAAGCCAGCCAGCCAGCCCTCATCTGCTCATCAACACCCGTGCTCACCTGCGTTCCAGCGATCGACGGAGCGACAAAGGACTTTACCCGATCATTGATGCGGTCTGCGGCTAGCGTCGGATAGCGCGTCTGCTACCCAAGTCAAAGTCCTCCTGGTTGTGTTGCTGCAGCCAGCCGCTAATACACCGATCCCACCTACAACTTTCTTCTTTGCAGTCTTCATTGTTCATTAAACAAATTGCAAAAGATTCACCAACACAGATGTTCAGAATACTGTGGAATTTTGCGATGAAAACAGAGCTTTTTGTATTGGATTCAATGGTGTCCGAAAACTTCCGTTTCAACGATTGACGTCACGCGCATACGTCATCATACATAGACGTTTTCAACTGGAAGTTTCGCGGGAAATTTAAAATGTCACTTTATAAGTTAACCCGGCCGTATTGGCATGTGTTGCAATGTTAAGATTTCATCATTGATATATAAACTATCAGACTGCGTGGTCGGTAGTAGTGGGTTTTAGTAGGCCTTTAAAGGGGTCTTATGATTATTTTAACCTACATTGAAAACACTTTCTTGTGGTCTACATAACATGTAATGGTGGTTCTTTGGTCAAAATGTTGCATGGATTATGTTTTACATGAAGGCATTGGTTTCTTTGATGTATTGTAATCCACAGGAAGATTTTGTCTTTACCAGAGATCTACAAAGCGGAGAGGAGGCAGGGCCTGACTTCCCTCCAGGCACCTTTTCTTTGAACTGTTTTAATGGTAAATGGGTTGTACTTGCATAGCGCTTTTGTACCTTTTTTAAGGAACTCAAAGCGCTTTGACACTATTTCCACATTCACCCATTCACAAACACACATTCACACACTGATGGCGGGAGCTGCCATGCACAGCGCTAACCAGGCCCATCAGGAGCAAGGGTAAAGTGTCTTGCTCAAGGACACAACGGACGTGACTAGGATGGTAGAAGGTGGGGATCGAACCAGTAACCCTCAGATTGCTGGCACGGCCACTCTCCCAACTTCGCCACGACCTTTTCTTTGAGCTATTTTCTAACCAAAGGCGATGGCTGTTTACGACCCCCCTCCCTGTTGCCATGTAATCAGGGAAAGTCCGAATAAAAGAGGAGGCGTACAATCTTTCGTCAGAGCGTGGGACGACACTGTACAAAAGTACAGTGTCTACGCGTTTTTCCTCAATTGCGCTAAATTGAATTCTGTCTCTGTTTAATTCCTTGCTTCTTGTCTTGTTTAATACATGTCATCAGTGTTTGAACCTGACAGTTTTATAAATATCTTTGCCATGCCTCCATAGTTTTAGTTAAAAGTTTTGGGACTTATGCAGATCCCAAATACACAAAAACAGGTACCAATAGGTAAAAAAAAGTTGGTTTTGCATATGTAACGTTATCACTGGAGGACGAGGCTAAACATGTTACACGCTGAGAGCAGGCACGCTGGCTAGTTTAGAGCCTAGTTAAGTCAAAGAAGTGTAGATGGAAGCACGTATCATCAGAAAGTAAGTAGCTTTTAATCGGAAATTAACATTTAAAATAATAAGAGTCTAAAGAGAGAATATTATACCACAAATTTAGGTATCGATCCGATACCAAGTAGTTACAGGATCATACGTTGGTCATAATTTAAGTTCTCGTGTCCAGGGACATATTTTCTGGGTTTATAAACATAATATGAATTTTTTTTTAAAGACAAAAAAGATTTTGTGACGATAAAAAATATTGATGTAATCATAGTAGTATCGACGAGATGCTCTCTTGTACTTGGTATCATTACAGTGGATGTTAGGTGCAGATCCACCCATGGCGTTTGTTTACATTGTGACGCCGGTGAGCTACGGTGTGTAGTGAAGCATGTTTAGCTATTCCTCGTCCTGCAGGGATGATACTTGTAAGAACTTACTTTATTTGTCGCCCTGGAGGCAAGGGTTAGTGATTTAGAAGTAGCTAAAACACTGCAGATTGCGAATGGACAT
This sequence comes from Entelurus aequoreus, assembly GCF_033978785.1. Lineage (NCBI taxonomy): Eukaryota > Metazoa > Chordata > Actinopteri > Syngnathiformes > Syngnathidae > Entelurus > Entelurus aequoreus. Next base: position 14,257,432 of record NC_084754.1, on the reverse strand, counting down.
TAGCCGCTAACTAGCTAGCCATGTCTTCAAGCACCTCTTCCTGAGGGCGTTTCAGTGTTATAACTTCACCTTTATCATTAGTTTTTAAGCTAAAATGCGTCCATTCTCCATTTTCTGTCTACACACTGTGTCTGCTTGTAAGTACTCCGTGATTGTGCGCTGCCGAACATGCTCCTCTGCTCGTTAAACCAGCAATGTCACGACGACGCACCGTCATGCCTGTAAAAAAAAAATATGGCGAACCGGTACTCTTCAAACAGAGTATAGTACCGTTTTTGATTCATTAGTACCGCGATACTATACTAGTACCGGTATACCGTACAACCCTAGTGTGGATATTATTAAATTGTCAGTAGACCTCACCATAAATACATAAAAAAATTACAGTTAACACATTTGATCAGTATTGGCCGATCTTACACTAATCAGAACATTCATAGTTTTGAAACATATTTGTTTTGCTTTTGCCAAAAAATTGACATGCACAAGCGTAATGTTCAATTATGCAAATTAGATGGTGCAGGACCCCCCTGCCCTCTGCAACTCATCACCACAAACACATTGCAGTCATGTGGGAGACACTGTATGAATTTTTCTTGTGCGTTTTTCACACAATGACATAAAAAACAAAAAACAAAGAAGCGTTTCGTACCTGAAGATAAAGATCCAGTCTTTTCTGAGTGAGGTTCATTGTTTGCAGCAACTTCTGATCCTGGCTGGCAGAGTGCACGTGTTGCTCCTTCACTACAGCGTTCATCTCCTTCTTGTACTTATCTCGAACCGACTGGAACCAGTGCAGCGAGTCAAACTCCAGGTATTGGTCCAGCAGCTTCAGAATGTACGCCACACCTGGTGGTGAGGAAAAAAAAGACATAAATAAATAAGTGATCTGCATGCTGCCATGTGTCAATAGAAGCCACTGACCCATAGCAAAGCCATCATCGGTGAAAGCAGCTCCAGTCTTGTTCTTCTTGTTCAGCTTCTCTTTGCAGCTGATGGAATGTTCCACGAAATTTACTGCCTAAAATGTCAAATGCATATATATATTTAGAGGTCCACGCTGTGCTTTTTCCACTAATGAAGAGAATTAGTAGCACAGAAAAAATACAGGAGCAAAATGAAATGTCTTACATAACACAATTTCATTATTCACAAACAAGGTGCAGAGAGATCAGTGAGACTTCAGCGTCAATCACTTGTCCATTTGGTTATGATTAAGGTTTAAGTTTATTTTCAACATGCTAAAGATGCGCACAAATTTTACTGTGGGTTGATGAACTTTGGATGGATTTATTGTAAGAGCAAAAGCAAATTAAAGGGTTCAAATCTGTATTCGCACGTGTGCTTGTTTTTAAATACTGGCACAACCCAATTTTAGTCGCAAATGCGAGTAATGTGCTTGCACTGTACAGCCCTGATATATATATATATATATATATATATATATATATATATATATATATATATATATATATATATATATATATATATATATATATATTAAACTATAACCTTTAAAGCTACTTGTATACATTACCCATTTTTGGGTCATCAAATGCATTGAATGTAAATTATAATTCACTTTTCTTAAATTAAGTTTTCTACATTACAACTTTTATTGCCATGATATTAATGGACAAAATATTAAAACTAATAAATAAGGATAAAAAAAGTTGTGTTATTTTATTGTTACAGTGGTCCTCCAACTTAAGAGTGTTTTAGGATAAGAGTTGTCTCTCGGCCAATTGTTATGCTTTAATCCTTGTGCAAGCTTAAGACTGACAATACACACTTACTCTTCGGATCCAAAAGGAACACACTCATAAAAATGTCATAAGTCAGTAATAACCTTTTTTTTTACTTTAACCGCTTGAAATCTTCGAACAACTTCAGCTCTATCAATTGATATAAACTTTTTATAATTTTAAAAAATGTTTTATGGCCTTGTTGTCAATAGTAACAACTGTTTATTTAGTATAATATACCCTGGAAGTCAACTCTCCAAAGTAAATGCTGTACATACTATTGCATAACTTCATAAAATTACTCTATTGTTTTTTGTACAATATTATCAAAAGTTAGTTTTTATTTTTAAAAGGCATCTTATATGTTAAAATTTGCTCTTTTGGGGGGCCAAGCACCAATTACATTTATTTGAAGACATTTCTATGGGTGAAGTTGATTTGAGATACAAGTGTTTTGAGTTAAGAGCTCTATCACAGAACCAATTCAGGTTGTAAGTTGAGGTACCACTGTATTTAAAACAAATCTATTGGTACTGACCAGTGGGGGCACAATCATGTAGAAATTCCTCAGGTGCATATTCTTTGCACTTCGAAACTCGGGTGCAAACACTGCCACAAGCATCTTAAAGTATTCCGTCCCCTCGGCGGAGTTGCTGGTCAGATCTTCCAGCACTGAATCCAGCACTCTGTTCCACAAACACGATTCATCAGGTGATGTTCATTAAAGTTGTGTGTCTCATGTAAACCTACATTTAACTCACTACAATTTAAGAAAACATAACAAGTTGTTACCCGGCGGCTTTCTGCGTTTCCTCTGACAGTCCCTCCTCTTTAACCAGCTCCTCAAAGTTGACAATATCCTCCAAGTCAGGGACAAACCTACAAACCCAAATTGTACACAAATATAAACCTGCCTTTCTTCATTCATTAAGTCGTACAGTTTAAGACTCTATTGTAAACAAGCTACCTTACCTAATGGCACTGCTGCAGCAGTGGAGTCCTCCAGAGCGGATCATGCGCACGTAACCCATGGCATTGCCTAAAAAAGAATGTTAAAGTTTACAAGCGCATTTTCTGAAATGTAATATTCCAGCAGATGGCGCTGTATTTCCTTCATTCAGATATTACAGTCAGCATATAGTTTACTATTCAACCACACAAGCATATTATGACTTTTATGGGGCACCGCATGTATTTTGCCGAGCAACAATTGGCCACATTAACATGTACCGTATTTTTCGGACTATAAGTCGCAGGTTTTTTCATAGTTTGGCCGGGGGTGCGACTTATACTCAGGAGCGACTTATGTGTGAAATTATTAACACGTTACCGTAAAATATCAAATAATATTATTTAGCTCATTCACGCAAGAGACTACACGTATAAGATTTCATCGGATTTAGTGATTAGGAGTGACAGATTGTTTGGTAAACGTATAGCATGTTCTATATGTTATAGTTATTTGAATGACTCTTACCATAATATGTTACGTTAACATACCAGGCACGTTCTCAGTTGGTTATTTATGTGTCATATAACGTACACTTATTCAGCCTGTTGTTCACTATTCTTTATTTATTTTAAATTGCCTTTTTATCAAATAAATTTCTCCAAAAAATGCGACTTATACTCCAGTGCGACTTATATATGTTTTTTTCCTTCTTTATTATGCATTTTCGGCCGGTGCGATTTATACTACGGAGCGATTTATACTCCGAAAAATACGGTATGTACATTATTATCAGTAGTGTCAAATGATTGTTTTAATCAGAATAAACCCACTTTGAATATCGATTAATCACGGTAAACAATCTTTGTGCATAATTTAAATAAACTTTAGAAATACACCAAATTTTAACACAAATGCAATTTTAATGTCAGAATGTCATGCTGGAACATTTTTAAAGGTTTTCCTGAGGAATGTCCCACGCAAAATGTTTTGGCCTCCAATCCCCATCCGATAATTTGACAATAGATTATGGAACCTAACGTGTTTTACAGCAAGTAACTAAAATAAATACTGATGCACTCTATAGTCCGGAAATGACAGTATGTAATTTATTTGGTCAAAACTTGCGATCAGTTTTATTTACGGTCTGGGTGTAATTTGAAGTGACATTTAACAACAAGCACACCAGTCGAAGTCTTTATCTTTGCACTGGCGTATAGGTTGATCTATCACTGACCATACAAGAACCTTTCAGGTAACCATCCACAGTTCATGTAAAGGGGCATATGTGGTGAAAATACACTACCGTTCAAAAGTTTGGGGTCACATTGAAATGTCCTTATTTTTTAAGGAAAAGCACTGTACTTTTCAATGAAGATAACTTCAAACTAGTCTTAACTTTAAAGAAATACACTCTATACATTGCTAATGTGGTAAATGACTATTCTAGCTGCAAATGTCTGGTTTTTGGTGCAATATCTACATAGGTGCATAGAGGCCCATTTCCAGCAACTATCACTCCAGTGTTCTAATGGTACAATGTGTTTGCTCATTGGCTCAGAAGGCTAATTGATGATTAGAAAACCCTTGTGCAATCATGTTCACACATCTGAAAACAGTTTAGCTCATTACAGAAGCTACAAAACTGATGCAAGGGGTGGGGATGAGCCAAAGAGGATGCCCTGTGCTTCGCCTGTCAGGCGCAGAAAAGAGCAACTGGCCGTAACAAAGGCACATCAAAAATATTGTCTCAAACATATACCGCTCTTTAGAATATCCTGGTATTAACTATATTACCGGTATACCGCCCAGACCTAGTTATTAGGAATGTGCCTGTTACTACATTACATATACACTTGCGGCGTGTACCGTACATAAAAGGTTGACGGAGGGGTTTGAATGTTTTTTAGAGCGCTTTATAGGCGGAAGAGAGCAACTCCAATAGCCTCCATTGTTAGCTGACTTTCATTTGCGTTTGTGTATGAGTTAGAATGCAGTTGCTCTTTAAGTGTTATTGAAATAATAAAGAGTGTGACATGTGTTTGCATCTCACCAATCTGACTGATGAGCTGTCTGAACTGGTCCAGGTAACTCTGTCCATCAGGAGTGATGCCCAGCTTCCTGATGCCTCGATTAAACTTCTCAGCGCGCTCAAACGGATACTACAACAAGAGCATAAACTTAGTTGATGTAATAAAAATAAAAAAAATACTTCCATTGCTTTCTTTTATTGGCGTGCTACCTTTTGGTCGGACTGGTCTTTTGTTTCTCGGAAGAAGCGAATGTCTTTAATGAGTCTGGATTTAATGTGCTCGTCGTACATAAACTGACTAAAGATGTAAAACTTCTTCCGCAGGAACTGGTAGGTGAAGTTCACCTGAATGAGACAAATCCTTCAGGTGAAGACGAACTTGAATAAAAACTCCTGTACGTGCACTCACTGTGGTGTTCATGATGCCTGTGCCGTGGGTGCGGATGGAGTTGGCAATGTGTCGGATGTTGATGGTGTTCAAGTGCTTGTTGTTACTTGCTTTCTCTATGAAGATCTGTTGGAGAACCATTTGTGTTAAAACCAGTGCTGCTATGAAGATAAATAAGGGGGCTACAGGTCGAACCTGGTTGTTGAGGTTGTAGAGGTAGCGTGAGACAAAGACATGGATGTTCCTCATGATCTCCAACACATCCAAACCCTGTTGAAAATGCATCAGTAGAATAGTACATCAGGTGAGCCTTTATTACCCAAATTGCACTTCCCTCAGAAATTAAACTTTTCCCTATGGATTTATTTACTCATGACAACCCATCACGAAAACATTCAGACAGCCTGAGTTATAGCTGGCTGCCTGTCACGCCTTTGCTCATTAACACATTGGGACTGTCTGGGAATGCAGCTTGTTGTTACAACTGTGTACAGTAGATGGCATCATAATTCTGCTTCTGAAACACAGCTCATACACAAATGGGGTCTTCTCTATAAAACTGTGTATGGAATTCTGACTAAAAGTCTCCATGAAAAAAATGAATTAACTTTCATTCATTGCAATAAATAGTTGTGTTTTCATTAGGGCTGTGAAAAATAATTTAGTTAATGTGATTAATCCCAAAAAATATTGTATTAATCATGTATGCATGCAGATTAATCACGCAATTTATTTTGAGTGTACCAATCCATCCAGTGGATGGATTGCCTGAAAGGCGGCACGGGTTGCTATAAGGTCAGGTCACGACAACGTAGCAGGATGGCTGGTTACCAACTTAAAAGTCTTTGTCGTTATATTTAGCGAGAATTCATACATATTTAGATTGTCTTTATCAGAAAATGCTATTTGTAGATGTATTAGACATTTTTGGAGACATTAACATAAAACTATGCATCACTCTTCTTAAAGAGAAACAGCTCTTTGACTTATAGGGCATGATGAATTTGTAAAAAGTGAGTGAAAAACATGAAACGTAAAACAAAAAAATGGGAGAGGGGTGGAGGCACAGCAGCACCTGGTGCTCATTGAGAAGAGCAATACGTGCTAGTTTCTTTTTTGAAAAACAGTGTCCAGAGGTGTTTGAATTGTCTCTCCTGCTCTGTCTTCTTATTCTGACACAGGAGATGCATTATAACGTGGGCCAACAGGTAGCCCCAAAAACTATTTGTGGCAGACCAAATTGATTTATGACAGCATGCCACAAATTGATGAACATATGGGAAACACATTTTTTTTTAACCACAATTTCTTTTTTCTTCAGTTGACAAATTGGGGTGTTTTTTGCTCCATTATCAAACAAAAAATGCTGCAAAATAGAATGTGTGCATGCACACCAAGGATGTGTTCGGATCAAACCCACAGACCTGCTCAAGAGTCTGGCTTGGCAAGTGCGCTTCGGTCATTATCAGGCCGTAACGCTGCGTTGCGAGGTTCCTCATCTCACTGTAAGTGGCCCAGTCATGAAGAGCCACAGTGGTTAGGTTGTAGAATGTTTTATCCAGGTAGTGTGTCACGTAGGCTGCAAAGACATACGAACATTTGAAAAGAAATTCCATTTGGCAGCTCTTAACACTCAAAATAATATTTCTGAGCACCTTTGATATGAAGAAAGCGGTTGAAGAATCTGATAGGTTTGAGGGAGAAGAAGTGGGCCAAGTCCTTCATGCCAACTTTAAAGGGGTTCCTGTCGTCCAGTTTCAGGTGAGTGTGAACGGAGAGACGCAAGTCTTTCTCTATCTCCTTACACAGTTTGTCCAGCAGGTGCTTTCATTCAACACAAACCAAATAGGTTAAAGGACTTGACAATACTTAACTCACTGCAGTCCGCCTCGACTTACCTCATTGAAAACATCCATGATCTCCTTGTCGTAGCTCTCCAGCAGCTGGTCACAGGACTCCATGTGTTTGGTTTGCAGCATGGAGGGCACACAGTCCCTCAGGGCGCTAAACATGTACTGTATTGGCCAATCACGAGCAGCATCCATGACAGCACAGCATAGCAGGAGAGGAAAACCCAATTAAAATAGATTTAAAAGAGAGGCTGGAAAATCTGTGATCAAGTGATACCCCGCCCCCAACAAAAAAAAAATCCTAATTTGTAACTATGTGAAATTGTACAACTTCTCTTGCAAGGCACACTTTTTTACATTATTGAATGCAAGCAATAGTGAAAGAAGTGCTGTCAAATGATTACGTTTTTCAAATCAAATTACTCGCACTTTTGAATTGGGATTAATCATTCGCTTGCATAAATAAAAATAAAAACATAGCCCAATATTTTAAAATAAATGCAAATTTATTGTCAGAATGTCATACAGGAACATTCTTAAAGTGCTTTACTTGAATGCACTACTTTTATCTGCTCAAAACCTGGTAACTGTTTTATCTAAAGTCCAGCCAGTGTGTATTTTGAAGAGAAATTTGCCAACAAGCACAACAGTTGGAGTCTCTTCACTCATCGTTGCACTGACAGATGCATTTACCTGATCACTGACCGTATAACAACCCTCAGCCTTTCAGGTACCTATCCACGATTAAGGTAAAGGAGCATGTGCGGTCAAAATAAATTGTGTTATTTATCTGCGTGTATAAAGTGCATCTGGAAAGTATTCACAGCGCTTAACTTTTTCCACATTTTATTATTTGAAGGCCTTATTCCAAAATGGAATAAATTCCCTTATGTCCTTAAAATTCTACAGCAAGGGTGTCAAAACTACAGCCCGCGAGCCAAATGCGGCCCGCCAGCGTCTTCAATTTGGCCCCCGGAAGACATCTTCAATTCAGCCCACCAGACAGAACGAGTTCAAATAGCAATAAGATCGGAGCGGCGTATTCATAGCATTTACAAATATGCCAGTGGTCTAATACCCATAACACAACCTGCTCATTGAACTTTTTGGATATTATAAAAAACATTAAATTAACATAAAAAATAATAATAATTAGACCCATTTAAATCCATTATAAATCAAATCAAATCAAATCTATTTATAAAGCACATTTAAAATTTACCACAGGGGTAGCCAAAGTGCTGTACAATGGACAGGTTAAAAGATAACACAAGAGGAACGAGCAAGCACAACACAACACAAACAGAGCATGATAAATAAATAAATAAAACATAGAAAACAGGTTCACAGTAGGTGCATTGTGGGATGCCATAGCAGGATGGAGATCACTCAGTGTTAAAAGCCATGGAATAAAAGTATGTTTTTAAGAGTGATTTAAAAACAGGAAGAGAGGAAGCCTGTCTAACACTTAGAGCTAAGTCTTCCAGAGCTTGGGAGCAGCAGCGGCGAAAGCTCTGTCACCTCTATGCTTCAGCAAGGGACAATGGTAAAAATGCAAAACACTCTCCACACTTATCCATGTTTGGCACATTTTACCTGCTTGATATTTCTAATTGATTAAAAAAAACCTTAAGGCGGTTGTCATAGAAGTAAACAAGGTAGGAATTGAACTTTCACATACTTTTAATATCCAATTATAATAATTATTAATGATATATCCATTATATTATTATAATAATATGTACTACATAGGGGGTTGTAGGGTGTCCCTAGCTAAATGATATATAGTTAATAGTCAAGGACCCTTATTGGGTCCATTTGTACACTCTCAGTTACATTAACATTGATATTATACACGTGGACCCATAGATACCGGTATAGCTCGGTTGGTAGAGCGGCCGTGCCAGCAACTTGAGGGTTGCAGGTTCGATCCCCGCTTCCACCATCCTAGTCACTGCCGTTGTGTCCTTGGGCAAGACACTTTACCCACCTGCTCCCAGTGCCACCCACACTGGTTTGAATGTAACTTAGATATTGGGTTTCACTATGTAAAGCGCTTTGAGTCACTTGAGAAAAAGCGCAATATAAATGTAATTCACTTCACTTCACTTTTTTAAATTGAGGTCTGCAGCTTAATGCATGTCTTGCTGGGTGTCATATATATATATATATATATATATATATATATATATATATATATATATATATATATATATATATATATATATATATATATATATATATATATATATATATATTGTATGAATATTAATTTTGCTAATTTATTAAAACTAAAAAATCACATGTATCACAAGTAGGAACGGGTCAAACTGCCCAAAGATAGCCAAGCTTGTGGGCTCATATTCAAAACGACTTGAGGCTGTAGTGTCTGCCAAAGGTGCATCAACAAAGTATTGAGCAAAGGCTGTGAATACTTGTGTACATGTGACTTTTTATTTTTAATACAATAGCAAAATTATTTTAGAAAACCTTTTCACATTGTCATTTTAGGGTATTGTCTGTTAAATTTTGAAGACAAAAATGAATTTTTCCATTTTGGAATAAGGCTGAAACATAATGTGGAAAAAGTGAAGCGGTGTGAATACTTACTGTACATGATTAATACAATATTTTTTGTGATTAATCACACGAGTTAACGTGTTATTTTTGACAATAATAGTGAAAAGATTTAAACATTAAGAACTGTATGAGGAATGTGACATGTACAAAGAAACCATGGTTCTTACGTGTATCCGAGCTGCATCCACTGCATTTTCATAAACATCATCTAAGTAGATAGGAAAAACTGCTCGGTGCCAATAAAGGAAGCTGCAGTCGCACTGAAGCTTGACCCTGAGAAGCAAAGGAAAACAATAACAAAGTATGTCTGAGAAACCAAAATATTTCAGCACTAACAACATGTCCTCACCTCTCACTCAGTTCACTTATCAGGTCCAGCTTCTTCAAAACAAGCTGCAGTGGAAGTAACTCATCATCTTTGAACGTTTTCTAGAGGTGCGTGTAAGGGGAAAAATGTTTCTACTTATATCATATTTTTATATAAGCCACAATGTTCTTGCTTTAATCTGATTTTGGGTTTTATACTGTTTAAGATTTTCTGTATAACCTTCATAAACCCAACAAAAAACAGATAAGTTAGCCTTGAAGGAGAAACTCCCTTCCGCCACATGTAGATTACGAAATTGTGACAGAAGTCATTGTAAGTGTTTTTTGTTTTTTTTTTGTCAGAAAGCTACAGACAAAGTACTGTACAGGATCTATTCTTTTGCATCGTTTTATTTTTTTATTTTTTCACTTTCGACCCGTTTGCATTCACTCACAAGGCTGGACGATGATAAATTATTTTCCTGGATAACTTAAATGTTTCCAGGACATTTGACCTTTTTTCTTATGTTCCATGTTTTTGCAAGGCTGGAGAATTGGTAATTTCCCGGTTTTTCCATCTTATTTAATAATTTAAAAAAAGGAGGTGATCACAGTAGCACTTACCAGCTGAGTTCCAACACAGAGAGCCAAAGAGACAACATGGCGTCGCTCCTTCGTGCTGGGTCCACTAAGGACATTTTCAGCCAGCACCAAGGAGGAGAGCACATCCAGACGCTGCTCACTGTACTTCTTGTCAGATATTACTCTTTTCTGTGGTAAGACACACCAGAACAGGGAAGAGTAAGGCAAAAGAAAATAGAAACAAAATTAGGATTACTGTATGTGTAGTTATGCTTGAAAAATATGATCATGCACATGATAAAAGCAAAATACAGTACAACAACTAAAGTCATATGTCCCAAGAGGAACGGTTTAAAATGCGACCAAAATATTAATGAAAAACAATGGAGTGTCCTAATACAACGTTTTCCCTTCTAATATCGATACTGGAGCCTTAAGAATTGGCCGATACCGATATTCATTCAATACGATTTTCAGCACTAACCATACTTTTTTTTATTAGTGTGTAATATTAGAATTTGCTTGATTCAATGAAAAACACAACTAATTTATTATTAACCATCTAGAATGGACTTATGCTGTCTTTAGGCTGGTAGTTGTTTTTTGAGAGCCCTAAAGGCCACAATAATTAATCAAGTTCATGACTCAGTAAGTTGAATGATGCGGAGACTATTGTTACTGGATACTTTCTAAAACGCTTCTGCCTTTGAGACTTTGTATGCGTAAGTAATATGCAACTATAATTGTTGATACTTGTTTATACAGACAGATGTTGTGTTTCAAATTTAAATATTGTTCAATTAAGGACACTTATTAGGTGTATCTCGTTTGTGTACTATTGTGTGCTTAGCTTTTGTATACAGTAGCTGCTAACTCCTAGCATGTTTAGCTTCTATAAATGACTTGAAAATACCAACTTTGTGTGCTTACTGGAGGACATTTAGCGGTTACTGGATGCTAAGCAAAGTACAAGAAAATGTACTGCAGTACTGCTTGTGTCGGTTGGAGTGCTAGCAAGCCGATATAATGTGATATTTTTTTTTGCGGATATCAGATTTTAATATTGGATCAGGACACCCATGAGAAACATGCTTCTCAAATCATTTCACTTTAATTTTTTAGCTATCATGCATGGCATTAAGACAAAAAAATGTTGCAACACCCCTTCCAAGAAAAGCACCAGGCTCAACATGGGCTCTTAAGAGAAGATTGACTTCATGGGTGTTGGCATTATTTTGTTCAGTTGTCACCATATGCATCGTCACTTCAATGTAAGGGTAGAGTGTTTCATTTATTTTTCTATTACAGTAAGTCCACTTTTGTGTAATTATAAAGAATGTTAACATTTGAGATGCGTGAGGTGCATCATTGCAGGCAGTACCAGTGCAGCAAAACAGACTGTGTTTGACCTTAATAATATATGACCTTAATAATAGATGCATGGCACAACTATGATGCAGTGTAATTCTACACCATTGTACTACAATAATAATAAAGCCAAAGTGACTCGAATCTGCCATCAACTTCAACCAAAATGGTTTACAGTTTGTGTGTTACCTTTGCAACACAGATGGCATTGAGGGCTTGTGACTGCAGTTGCTGAGTGATGTGAGCCACAGAATCTGCAACGACCATAGACTGTCTGTGGAATGTGTGCTCCACAGCCTGAGGGCACAGTCACATGGTGCGTCATCAATACATTTCGCTTACTCCAAAAGCCCCAAATTGAGTGAATAGGTATACATACCTTTAACAACTCTACCAGTCGACACAGAGCTTTGACAGACGTTTTGGTCATGGGCCGCTGCATGGACATGTACATGTTCATGGTGGTCTTGATAATGGTGCTTATGCTGTATGCATACAGAACACCCTTTGTGAGAAAGAAAACACAATAAATTAGTGAAGTATTTTCATATACAGTCCCTCACAAAAGTGAGTACACCCCTCACATTTCTGTCAATAATTCATTATAACTTTTCCTGAGACAACTTTGAAGAAAAGACACTTCGATACAATGCAAAGGTGTAAGTGTAAACCTAAAATAATTAGACACAAAGTCATCAATGTCTAAACTGCTGGCAACAATGTTCGAATTGAGTCAAATTAGCCATTTTCCCTTTGTGATTTCATGTGACTTGTTCATTTTACAAGGTCTCAGGTTTGAATGGGAAGTCTGGTGTTACCAGTCTCACATTCTCCCATACTGGTTATTGAAAATTCAACATGGCACCACATAGCAAAGAGCTCTATGGGGATGTGGAAAAAAAGAATTGTTGCCCTACATAACCCTGGTTTAGGATGTAAGAAAATTGCCAAAACGCTGAACTAAGTTGCAGCACAATAGCCAAGATCATATGGTGGTTTAACAGGAAATGTTCCACTCAGAGCACACCTCGCCAAGTTTGATCAAAGATGTTGAGTGCATGAGTGTCAGTGTCATATGCAAAAGTTGTGCATCCTGTGAAGCTCAATTGAACTCTACACTAAGAGAGTAAGGCACTGCTGGAAAATAATGAAAGCCGCAAAATATTGACACTTTGGGCACAATTTGGACATATGTTCTCAATTTTGTAGACACTTTTGTTGCGACAATAATTATTTGCGAAGTGTTAGTAAATCTACAGTTATAAATGGTACAAGTTGTACATTGACAACTTTACACCATATCAAAGTGTCCTTTTTTTAGGGTTGGCTAATTAAAGGATATAATTAAATATTTGCCAAAATCGGTTCAAAGTTTTTTTCTTTCAACTGTTATCTTTACTACATTGTGCATTTGAAAAGATTGAATGTGCTTCAATGGCTGTAGTCTCTTTGACCACAAACGGGATATTGTAGGATTGCAAGCTTGTCATTTTAATAATTGATTTGTTGTTCATTATCCCCTCGTAGTAGTCAGAGTGAGTGAATGGGTGTGTGCGTACTTAGCCTACATGTTGTTTGCTGTGTGATATTGCCTCTTCCTATTTAAATATCAAGTTAATTTTAGTGTGGTGTTGGTTGTGGCTTTCGTTAGCAAAAAGTTACTTCCTGCATTGAACTTGCTTTGTTTCTGACACTGTCTTGTTGACTCACAACCACATCAACAGTAGCATACCACGTTATATCAAACGTAACGTAAAAGTAATTAATTAGATTACTCGTTACCGGTAAAAGTAAGTTAATAAAGCCGTTATACAGCAACGTTTTTCCTAACACTGACCATGATACAACAGGCAAGCGCTAAATGTTCTAAACATTATGTTCTGACTGTGCTCGATGTTTGTGGAGGACGACAATGTTACAAAACCTACCTGAACAAAAACATTACATCTGCTGTTGAGGTCTTCAGCCATTTTGCCACTTTTTTTCTCCTTGCACAAAATGGACTCCATCTTCATCATCCATGACGTTACAAACACATAATATGACTGAACATCCCTAAACACAACCAGACAATTGCATTTTCAAATACCACAAAACCCACCAACCTCAAATAACAGATTACTAACTTTGTGAGCGTCTGAGCTCTCTGCTGCAGGAACGTGTCTCGGTGTGCTCTGATGGCCAGAATGCTCTTCTTGTCCATCAGTTTGGCTGCAGCAGGAACTTTAGCAAGCAGGAATGAGTCAGGGAACCAGATGATGTTAGCAGTCAGAGTGACAGCTGGAGCCTGAAGAAATGATTCATTTTTACATCAAACTAATCCCACTTTTAAATTAATCATGATTAATCACAGGTTATTACGCGTTTTCATTAATTTAATTAACTTAAAAAAAGACCCCAATATTTGGAGACAAATGCAATTTTATTTTCAGAATGTCATACAGTATCATTTTTTAAATGCTTTACTTGAATGCACATCATTTATTTGCTAAAAACTGGGTAACAGTCTTATCTAAAGTCCAGTCAGGGTTTATTTTGAAGTGAAATTTGCCGAAGAGCACAACAGTTGGATTCTCCTCATTTATCTTTGCACGAGGTATACATTGATCTGATCACTGACTGTATACCAACCTGTGCCGCCTTTCAGGTAACCATCCACAGTTAAGGTAAAGGAGCAAGCGTGCTCAAAATAAACTGTGTGATTAATCGGTGTATGTACTGTATATGATTAATTTGATATGTTTTTGTAATTAACCAAGAGATAACTTGTTATTTTTGACACCCCTACTCAAGAGATACACAATTAGTTAAAAAAAAATCACATAAGAATACCTTTTTACAGACATCCAGTAGTGCTTTGTAGAGCTTTTTGTCCACACTCCGAAAGATATGAAAGTGAAGAACAAAAAGAGCACAAACAGCAGAATATTTATCTCTCTGGTCAATCTCTGACGGTTCACCTGTAAACCAAACCAAAATTATTTGAACAGAAGTCGAAGCAACATTAAGTCAATGTAAAACTAAACTATATTTGGAAAGGAAACTGACCAATCTTAGATTCCACATTTGAGAATATGGTCCTTATGTTGAAAGCAAACTCCTCAGCAAAGGTGGTGTTTTTGGCAACAGCTACTCCTTGCCCAGCATCATCAAATCTTTGGTCCACACATGCCTGTTGTATAGCAGAAGAAAGCATAGGATGAATATGCTTTTAGGTATCAATAGTGCTCATTCTGTCAGTCATGGGTTAAAGTAAGTGTCTTCCCTGTGTTTTAGCCAAGGGGTTACTAACCTTTTTTACCTCGGGGCCCAACTTTTCCACTATGGGGGGGGTCACAGGACCACTCATATATTAAGATCGAATTACCATAGTAATCTTACTCTTGATTTTAATCATATTCAATAAATTACATCCAACCTACTTTCAGTTCACAACCTTGTAAAATTATATGAAAACATGTGTTGATCAAAAGGATTATTATTTCTTTAACAAATGATGAACCTCAGGCTTTGGTCAGTTTGATTATAAAAATAAGTTCTTATGCAAAAAAAGGGACTCATAAAAACTGATGGAAAATACATTCAGATACAAATACGGACTGCTAAAATAAACAGATGCTAACTAAATTGATAACAAATAAAAATAATATGTTTCTTAACCTAACTGTCAATAAAATGTAAGTGCAAATGAAAATACAGCTTTAACACTTTAGTCATATTGTTTGCGCTTAAGAAGGTTCTCTATGACTGTAGCTCCAGACTTCTTCTGTTTTTTTGATATAGTCATTACTGTCGCAAGAAGTAAAAATGTGTATTCCAACTGAGTACCGCTTTGGTCCGGTTGATTAGAGAAACAAGTACTTATTCAAAAGAAGGGACTCATAAAAAATGATGTTAAAAAAATACATTTAAATATAAATACGGAGTGCTAAAATAAACAGATGCTAATTAAATTGATAACAAATAAAAATAATGTTTATTAACTAAACTGTCAATAAAATGTAAGTGCAAATGAAAATACAGCTTTATCACTTCAGTCATAATTTTTGCACTTAAGAAAGTTCTCTATAACTGGAGCTCCAGACTTAATCTGTTTTTTTTTTGATAGTCGCGAGTAGTGAAAACATGTATTACAACTGAGTTCCTGCTGTGGCCCATACAGACCACAGCTGAGAAACTAGGGCTGCAACAACTAATCGATTAAATCGATTATAAAAATAGTTGCCGATTAATTTAGTCATCGATTCGTTGGATCTATGCTATGCGCATGCGCAGAAGCTTTTCAAAAAAAAAAATATACATATTTTTTATTTTTTTAAAATAAACCTTTATTTATAAACTGCAACATGTACAAACAGCTGATAAACAATAATCAAAATAAGTATGGTGCCAGTATGCTGTTTTTTTTCAATAAAATACTGGAAAGGATAGAAATGTACCGGTAGTTAGTCTCTTTTATCCGATTATTAATCGAAGTAATAATCGACAGATTAATCGACTATCAAATTAATCGTTAGTTGCAGCCCTATGAGAAACAGATATCTTTTGCAGCCCTCTCGAGGGCGCTAGCGGCCTAACAAATTAAGAAACACTGCTTTAGCCCCCAGTCCAAAAACATGCTATCAGTTGTTTGACAATGTTTGTGTGCATTTAAAAGACATCAGTCAACTGTGCACTGGCCTCTCATCCTGGTATAAGTTCCAGCTTCCCCATGAGTAAGTGTATGATTAGTGTCTAGGTGCACCTAATATTGTGGCTGGTGTATTTTATCTACACTAACAGGCCCCTCCTCACGAGTTGAAGGACATTCAGAGAGCTTTGGAATTGTGCCGAATGTGCTTGAAGATCTAAGGAAATGGTTATTGGTTGGATTTTTGCCTACTGGATGTCTGGTGACAGTGTAAAATTCAAAGTACAGCGGAACCTCAATTTACAAGTCCTTCATTGTATGAACGCTTTGATTTACGAACCACAAACCGAATAAAAACATGCTTTGGTGTTCCACTCTTGTCTCAGAGTAAGAACGTTTCATCCGTCCCATTGTGTGCCTCGCAAAGCAGCTATTTTGTGCCCGACAGCATATTCATTGTGGGCAGGCTGATTAATCACTGGTGCTCAATGTGTATCAGCTCCGTGTTACAGGCCTTAGCTACTATGCTCAGTGCTATTTAGCGTGTTTTTTTTTTAAGCTTATTTACAAAATGTTTCTGGTTTTTGCTGGCTTAATATGAGTTCAAAGAAAACAATGGACAACTGATGTGTGGTAGCTGTAGATACATTCAAGAAGTATCTACAGCATTGTCAACACTACCTCCCTCCATTCCCCTCCCTTCCACTAAACGCAAACAAGATTACCAACAAGTTAAAGCGTATTTAATTTTTTATTCTTAACCATTGTAGCGACCTGTCTGGTTAGGTTAAGAAGTTTTGTCAGAGGGCCAATGACAGTGTGTGTGTGTGTGTTGACAGGGTGGCTGCAAATTATGGATAGTTTACCTAGTTGTTGTTTTGGCTACGTTAATAAAGGGAACGTTGATTCATCACCCCCTTTTATGTTTGTTTGATAGACGGTACTGTATAGCTCTTTATATTGTGTTGAAAGTGTACAAACGTTTACCAAAAGATGAACTTTTTTTTGGTTTACATTTTTATGGAGAAATTAGCTGCAATACATCAACTTTTATATTTACAAATGCTGTGCAAGAAGAACCAATTAAATTAGTTAATCGGGTCCCACTGTATGACAAAAAGTGTGAAAGCCGAGTCACCTGCAGTATCATGCCATTCAGAAGCTGTCCCTCCAGTTTGAGCAAGAGCTTCTCAAATGGTTTCAGTTTCTCCTTAGCAATTGAAAATTTCCCAGGATTATGGTGAACAGACTTCAATAACCTGAAACAGTAGCATGTAGATAGTTAAAGACTAGAGAATTATGAAATAACATAATATGGTAATATTAGGGAATTGAATCAAGACATAATAATCATACACACTATGCAACACTGGTTGAAATGATCTATGCTAAAAGAATATAAGCCAACCATATACATCAGGTAGAACCTTTTGATATGCCAATCAGTGAACAAATGTAATAAATTAGGATTCATTACATTGAAGAAAAATATTATTATACTGATACATCATTATTACAAATAACTTAAAAAGGACACAAGTCTCATAATGACCTGTGGAAAGTATTCACAGCACTTCACTTTTTCTACATTTTGTTATGTTACAGCCTTATTCCAAAATGTAATACATTATTTTTTGTCCTCAAAATTCTACAGACACCATATTGACAACGTGAAAAGGTTGTTTTTTTAATTTGTAAATTTATGTATAAAAAATAAATAATCACATGCACATAAGTATTCACATATTTTGCTCAATACTTTACTGATGCACCTTTGCCAGCAATTACAGCCTGAAGTATTTGTGAACACTATGCCACAATCTTGGCACACATATCTCTGGGCAGTTTTGCCCATTCGTCTTTGCAGCACCTCTCAAGCTCCATCAGGTTGGGTGGTAAGTTTTGGTTTTCATCCAGGATTTCTCTGTACATTGCTGCATTCATCTTAGTCAAGTCAGGGAGGTGATCGAGAACCCAATGGTCACTCTGTAAGAGCAACAGCATTCCTCTGTGGAGAGAAGAGAACCTTCCAGAACGACAACAATCTCCGCAGCAATCCACCAATCAGGTCTGTATGTTATAAAGCCTCAACAGGAGCCATTTCTTAGTAAAAAGTTTGCCGGAATCCACCTGAAAGACTCTCAGACCAGAGAAACAAAATTCTGTAGTCTGATGACACAAATATTGAAGTATTTGGCGTGAATGACAGGCATCATGTTTGAAGGAAACCAGGCACCGCTCACCACCAGGCCAATACCACCCCTACAGTGAAGTATGGTGGTGGCAGCATCATGCTTTGGGGATGTTTTTCAGCGGCAGGAACTGGGAGACAAGTCAGGATAGAGGAAAAGATGAATGCAGCAATGTACTGAGACATCCTGGAAGAAAACCAACCCTTCCCAGCCAACCTGATGGAGCTTGAGAGGTGCTGCAATGAGGAATGGGCAAAACTTCCCAAAGATAGATGTGCCAGCCTTGTGGCATCATATTCAAAAAGATTTGAGGCTGTAATTACTACCAACGGTGCATCAAAAAAGTATTGAGCAAAGGCTGTGAATACTTATGTGATGTTTTTTTTATTTTTAAAACATTTGCAAAATTAAAAAAATTAACTTTTCACATTGTCATTATGGGGTATTGTCTGTAGAATTTTGAGGACAAAAAATTAATTTATTCCATTTTGGACTAAGGCTGTAACATAACAACATGTGGAAAAAGTGAAGTGCTCTGAATACTTTCTAGATGCACCATACTGTAAAGGGTTAAGCATGGAACTTTCATGTAATTCCTTTAAATGAAAATACTTGTATTTGTGTTTTTATGTTCACCTTTTGTACATCTTCCAGTGATCTTTGAGCGTGCCATGATTTTCCATGATTTCATCAAGCGTGAGTAGAACCACTAACAAATCACCAAGATGCTCATACACTATCTGCAGACGGGAAAGTAATTGATATTTTTTTTGTGAAACATACACAGTAAGGATAAATACCACTTAAGACCAGGTTGTTAAGACTCACCTGGAAATGGACACCTGATGACTCAATAATGTTTGTTGCACCCCTAAAGTATGACAGAACATGCATTGGTCAGTGTTTTACAGGTACAATATTCAAGGTCTACTACAGTGAAGTGCGACCTCCTTTTTGGTAGTAATCAGTTCCAAAAATTCTTACAAAAACCAAATCAATTTCTTCTGTAAGAAATAATGTAAATCTAATTAACCAGTTAGACAACCAAAAATTCTAACACAAAACATATTTTATAAAAAGTTTGTTTTTTCATGCAGAAACCCATGTCAAATAAATATAAATAATGAATTGTATGGATAAATGAACATTCACATCACTTTTACTTCTTTTAAAGACTTGTTAAACAAAAGATGGCGATGATCTGAGAGGGAAGAGACATTTTACTTGCTTTCAATAATATTTCTCACCTTCTTTATCAGAGTGCTGGCACTCACAAATTTCTTTTTTCGTACTCAGCATGACAAGGATGGCTTTTTGTGTTGTTATCCATTAGTTGCAGTTATTTTATATTATATTTATATTTAATATTTATTTTATAGGCGCAGGGCAGCCATCCAGAAACCCGAGGGTTCCTAGTTCGATGCCAGCTTCCACCATCCTAGTCACTGGCCTTGTGTCCTTGGGCAAGACACTTTACCCACTTTTCTCCCAATGCCACCCACATTGGTATTAACGTAGCTTACCACCACCATGTCCACTTCTTAATGTAAAGCACTTTGAGACAATTGGGGAAAAAGCGCTACATAAATATCATTTATTTAAATACTTATATACTACTCACATGTGAAATTACTTACTTAGTTTTATAATAAACTTTGTGTATGATTTAGAACATTTTAGGCACCCCGAGTGATGAATTAACAAGCCAACAAACATTTTCTTAATGGAACTCACTTGTTGCTGTTGTACAGGGCTGCCAGCTGATGAACAATGTTGACCACCACTTCATAACATCTTGACACAAAGCAGGACAGTTCCTGATAAACAATATAAGAAGTCATCTTATGATGCAAAAAAACAAACAGTCCTTCTACAGAAAATACATTTATTTCCTACCTGTAAAAAGGAGATGATTCGGCCCATTTGAATTTGGGACTCCCCTTCAACAACGCTGGAGTCTGACACTGTTAAAGTGCACACATGGGCCTTACTTATTAAGTTGAGCAGAAGCAATATGAACTTTTAAAAAAGACTGATGACCAGCAGATTACCTCCCTCTCCATAGTACAATAATCCATTGTAGAACTTGTTTTCTGCCTGTAAAGGAACATGATTAATAATATTATTGCATTTGGAACATGATACGGTATATAACAGAATTATTGCTGGTAGATACTGAAGACACGATGGAATAAAAGCAGAATGCCTGACCTGCTTACCTCATACTTGAGCGTCTTCACTTCACTACACAGTGCAGCATATACGGTGATCACTTTGTTCAGAACCTGCAAACCCAACATTTATTCAGAGCATCAACGCAATAAAACATACAGCTAATCTCGACTTTACCTTATTGTCTGTTTTAATTAACTCCAACAATGAAGACTGTTCATGTGGGAGAAGCTGAAGGACAAAATGACAAAGATGAAAAAAGTACCAAGTGCGTATTAAGTACTATATGTTAAAAAGCAAAGCCATGATGCTATCTACTGTATAGAGTCGTCATGGCAAGTTACAACCTTTGACAGTCCCATTATAATGTGTTTATGAGCAAGGGAATCAAATAAATAAATGCATTGGAAACACTCATTCATAGTAACACTGCACCGTAATTTATTAAGTTATCTTATTAGGTGGAGAATTGATTATTGAATAATTGTGGCTTGAAGCATTTTGGAGGGAATAGAATTCACTACTGGATGGCAACCATTGCATTGATAATCCAGTCTAAGATGTCTAAAAGAAGACTTACATGACATCATGATTAAATTCATTATTTTATTGTGGAAATGTAGTCAAATACCTACCGCTAGTTAAGATTGTGTAAAGTAGAGAGTATATAAATTCAGAATTGTGAGAGTGATAGTTTTTTTTATTTACTTTGAGGGCGATGGGGTCCAGAGTAAAGTCCCAAACATCTCCAATGGAGTCATCAAGAGCCTCCTCAATGCCCCTCAGCTGTGATGTGTACTCCTCCAGAAACTTGGCATATTTCTTCAGTTGAACTTCTGTGTGTATTTCTGTACAGAGAGAGTTTTCATTTTGTTTAAGTTGGACGAGTCAAAGTCTGAAAGGCTCAAACTTTAACTAAAGCAACGTTTCATAGATATATATTGATGCACAAATATAACTTAGGCAACATCAATCAATCAATCAATGTTTATTTATATAGCCCTAAATCACAAGTGTCTAAAAGGGCTGTACAAGCCACAACGACATCCTCGGTACAGAACCCACATACGGGCAAGGAACATGTGCTGGTTAAGATTTTTTTTTGTTATCTCTAATACTCAACCAGACAAATATAGTACATCTGGAAAATATTTGCTCCACTTTTTTCAAATTTTTGTTATGTTACAGACTTATTCCAAAATGGAAATAATTTATATTTTTCTCAAAATTGTACACAAAACACTAAACAATGACAAATGTTGTTTTAAATGATTGCAAATGTACTAAAACACCACTTTGATATTCAGTGGAGAACTGCAATGAATCATCGATTAAATTGATTAGAACAAAGCCTTGATTTGCATTTGTTGCACACATGCGAGCATTGCACCTAAAAAAGATGTCTCAAAAAAAAACAAGGACAAGTTGGAAAGTCAGCAAAGGGCCCAAAGAAGATGAGAGAGAGGTTTTGTGATCATTTAAAAGTACACGGACATTTTGATTAAATGTTTACAGAGCTGGCATTTCCACAATAGCGTGACATCGATTATGCTGCACATTACGAGATAGCATACTTAACAACAAATAAAAAGCAGAAACAAGGTAAAAGTCTACTTTGGCAGCCAACGCCATCTTATATGTTTGCCTTGCATAACTATATATTACGTTTTTAAAACAATATAAGTGATATAGAGTGATATTACCGTGGTAAAAGTGCAATTTCAATATTGTGTGCATTCATAAGACAAAAGCACACAGGTCATCAGAAAAATTCTAAAAATGACTTTCCTTGAAAGTGGCATTGAGCCTGGAAATAGTTTTTTCAATTACTAGATTACTAAAATGAAGCTGAGATAGGCTCCAGCAATCCCGTGACCCCAAAAAGGTACACGCGGTAGAAAATGGATGGATGGGATGGATGGATAGATTACTAAAATTATCAATAACTGCAGCCCAAGATCAGTCAAAACAGAATGCACTTGCACTTAATATTGAACTTGATGGGAAAGGGTGGGGGACTATTCATGTACGTATCGTTACTTACTTTGTAATTTCAATGCATTTGTAAATATGTTTTTATGAGAGTTATGTTGTCATTATAAAATGTTGCCTGTATAATAACTTTGAGAATACAGATGGATTTATTCCATTTTGTAACAAGGCTGTCTTGTAACATATTGTGAATGTTTTAAATTTGAGGTTTTACTGTATATTCACAGGCCGCAATATTAGGTACACCTTCATCAGCAACACAAACTGGGTGTAAAAGTTTCAAATCCAACACTACACCCATCTTATTAAAGAAGCGATTAACCTTTTTGGTTTGTGGCAGAGTAATTATTCGCCAATAAATACATCAATAGATGAACCACAACAACGTCAATAAAAACGAATCATGTTGGTCTTTGTAAAAGTAAAATATTTCATAAAGGTATTGAGTCAGATCTCAATTAATGATGTAGGTGTACCTAATGATATGACCAGTGAGTACATTATGTCAATAAACTGCAATGCTATGTGATGGCTCTAGAAAATAGCGTTAGCTGACTTGCGAGCACAGTCCGGGCATCGTGGATGTTAAAGGTGAGTAACGGCTTAAGTAAGTAACAAATATTAAGGTTTAGGATCACTGTTTGTTTGCATAAAACTTGATTTTACCATCAAAGGCAGGTAGCGTTTTCGCCTACCCAACTTGCTAGCAACTGTAGGCTAAAAGGCTAAAAACAACCGACCGGATGTGGCAACTTACTTTGGGAACCGTCGTCAAAACGGTCAAATTCCCAGTCAGGCGCGATGGTTTCCACGGCCATCTCATAGGTGAATATAGGACCGAAATATTGTTTCAAAATGCAGAGCTACAGGAGCCACAGGAACCCATGATGGGTCTTATGATTTCCGCGAAGAGTCGCAAGTGTTCATGGGAAATGAAGTCCGGGTGTTGTTGACGAGGCAGACCGACGCAAGAACGACATAGATACTGTAGATAGATAGATAGATAGATAGATAGATAGATAGATAGATAGATAGATAGATAGATAGATAGATAGATAGATAGATAGATAGATAGATAGATAGATAGATAGATAAATAGATAGATAGAAACCCCGTTTCCATATGAGTTGGGAAATTGTGTTCGATGTAAATATAAACGGAATACAATGATTTGCAAATCATTTTCAACCCATATTCAGTTGAGTATGCTACAAAGACAACATATTTGATGTTCAAACTGATAAACATTTTTTTTTAACTTTAGAATTTGATGCCATCAACATGTGACAAAGAAGTTGGGAAAGGTGGCAATAAATACTGATAAAGTTGAGGAATGCTCATCAAACACTTATTTGGAACATCCCACAGGTGTGCAGGCTAATTGGGAACAGGTGGGTGCCATGATTGGGTATAAAAACAGCTTCCCAAAAAATGCTCAGTCTTTCACAAGAAAGGATGGGGCGAGGTACACCCCTTTGTCCACAACTGCGTGAGCAAATAGTCAAACAGTTTAAGAACAACGTTTCTCAAAGTGCAATTGCAAGAAATGTAGGGATTTCAACATCTACGGTCCATAATATCATCAAAAGGTTCAGAGAATCTGGAGAAATCACTCCACGTAAGCGGCATGGCCGGAAACCAACATTTAATTTTTTTTGCAAATATTTTTATTGAATTTTACAGTTAAAATCACATTTAACAGTCATACTTTGGTCACGCAAAACCTACATACAATCACACATCCACTCATACCCACTCACATGCACACTTGAGGAGAGAGGTGCACTTAAACTCCAACAATTCAAGGTTTACAGTATAAACATTATTAGAAAAGATACCCAGATATTGTATATATTTATCCATCCATCCCGCTCTGGCTCAGGATCAGCAGGCTATCCAGACCATAGCAAGATGGATGAACATTCCTCTGCATCAAGGATCCTCAGGAAGTGATCCCAAGATCACCTCTCGAGGGCCTTTCCACCGTTCACACTTAAAAAAGAAAAGGAAAGTCACAGAAGTTGATCAGATGTAAAACAATACAAAATAAAAAGTCACAAAAAATAAATACATAAATAAGCAAGTAAACCGTGGGAAGGCCATATCAGAAGTAACAAAAAACAAACAAACAATAATGTAGGATCAATACAGAAAATAATAAAGATAATAAAAAATGAATACACCTACAAAAAAGATGGCAGTTTTTTTCTTTTTTTTTTCTTTTCTTAAATGTCTAAATTATGATTCAATATATGTCAGTAAAGGTTTCCAGGTTTGTTCCCATTTATTCATACTTGCAGAGTTTATAAATCGTATTCTTTCAAGAGTCATTACATTCACAAGTTCATTTAGCCAGTTCCTGAAGTTGGGTGCAGATGGGCTTTTCCAGTCTTTGAGAATGAGTCTTTTGGCCAAGACCGTCCCAAGCAGCAACACGGCTGTAATATATTTTGGAAGTTTTTGTGTTTCTGAAGACCACCCAAACAAGATTATATCCCTGTCAGGGACAAGTTTTCTCTGATATACCCCCGAGTAAAAAAAGAAAATGCTGGACCAAAATGATTGAATAATTGGACATTCCCAAAACGAATGAGACAGTGATCCTTCAGCAGATTTACATTTATCACAAAGTGGAGATGTATCAGGATAACATTTGTGTAATAAGACTTTGGAGTAGTAAAAACGATGAATCACTTTAAACTGTATGATCTTAAGTCTGCTGTTAATTGAGCAATTGTGAATTTGAGAGAGTGTCCGTTCCCATTGCTGTTTGGGTATTGTTATTCTTAGTTCCTGTTCCCAGGCTCTTTTAACACCGTCTGCTGATGTCATGGGCACAATGAAGCAGCTGGCAAATTTGGCGATAAGCTTTTTACTTGTGGGTGATAAATTTAGTAATTCTAAGAGAGGGTGTTTTTCATTTGCCAGATGATACTTTGAAATGTTTTCTTTAATAAATGTTTTTGCCCGCAAATAGCAAAACAAACTGAATTGGGACAACTTGAACTTGATTCGCAATTGCTCAAATGATGCAAGACTGTCCTCGACAAACATGTCTTTTATGCATTTAATTCCATTCAAGTACCAGTTTAAAAAAATTCTGTCTGTTATCGATGGAATAAATGCATGATTGTGAGACAATGGTGAATACATAGTTACATTGGAAATATTCAATTGTTTTTTAATTTGAGAAAGAATTTTGATAGAATTTCTTACTACTACACTATGGCTTGTTGATTTAATAGAAGAGACTGGTTTAGTAAAAAGTAAAGATAGCAATGATGTGATCTAGTGTGCGTGTGACAATCATTGGTACTTTAATCTTTAAGGTTTAACTAATGACTGCAGTTCCAATTTCAGCCACAAGGGAGCAGAATTAAGTGATTCATTCTTTGGGAACCCCATCTTCCAATAGGTCAATGCGTTCAGATTTGATGCCCAATAATAATTTTTGAACATTGGGAGACCCAGCCCCCCTTCCCCTGTAGATCTGAATAAGTGCTTTTTAGATATTCTGCGTTTTTTATATCCCCACACAAAATCTAGAACTAAAGATTCAAGTTTTTTGAAAAAATCTGCAGGAATTAGAATTGGTAAATTTTGAAAAAGATAGGTAAATTTTGGCAGGCTAATCATTTTGACAGCATTCACTCTACCCAACATAGAGAGGGGTAGGGTCTTCCAATACTCTATACACACTTTCAATTTCTCAAAAGCTTCAGTAAAGTTCAATTTTAGTAATGATTCATAATTTTTAGATATTTTTAAGCCGAGATAGGATATATAATTTTCTGCAACTTTAACTGTGTTTTGACTGATCTTAACATTATCTCCAAGGAACATAAGCTCGCTTTTGGACCAGTTTATTTTGTAACCAGATATTTTACCAAAAGAGTCTACATATTCTAAAAGAAGTGGTAATGCAATTTCTGGCTCAGTAAGTGTAACAAGTACATCATCTGCATAAAGTGAGATGAGACTCTCTGATGTGCCCACTGAAAATCCCTTAATATTAGAGTTCATTCTTAAACCAATAGCCAGTGGTTCTAGGGCCAAATTGAAAAGTAAGGGCGAAAGGCAATCGCCCTGTCTCACGCCACGATGTAATTCAAAACTATCCGATATTACATTATTAGTTATGACATATGATTTTGGTGCAAAATAAATTATTTTAACCCATTTTATAAAATTTTCTCCCAACCCAAATAATTTGAGAACATGAAGTAGATAAGCCCACTCAATTGAATCAAAAGCTTTATGAGCATCCAGAGTCAGGACGGCTGCCTTTTTGTTTCCTATGCAGTCCGAGTACAACAGGTTCAATAATCTCCGTACATTGCCAAAAGAAGGTCTGTCCGGGATAAAACCAACCTGATCCGGATGGATAATTTCTGTTATGTGGTTGCTTAACCTTGTTGCGAGTACCTTAGTTAGAATCTTATGGTCAAGATTGAGCAGGGAAATAGGTCTATAATTGGCTGGATTGAGTGGATTTTTTCCCTTTTTTGGTATTATACATATATGAGCTTCATACAAAGAGCTTGGAAGTTTATTGTTTACGAAAGAGTCATTTAACATTCTTAATATTATAGGGGACAGTATTTCACTAAAAGCTTGATAAAACTCTGCACCAAATCCATCTGGACCAGGGCTTTTATTCACAGAGAAAGATTTCAGTGCTTTTAGCAGTTCTTCAGTTGAAATAGTATTGTTTAAAGAATTCTGATGGTTTGGACTCAGTTGAGGTAGATTTAATGGAGTAAAAAAATCATTTAAATCATTAACCGATATAGCTGAACTAGATTTATATAATTCTGAATAAAAGTCTTTAAAGACATCGTTGATATCCTGTAAATCTGTACATGTTTCACCTGTTTTTGAGCATATTTTGTGGATAGCAGCTTTAGCTTGATCTCATTTGAGCTGTCTAGACAGAAGGGTTTGTGGGTTATCAGATATTTCAAAATGTTTTTGTTTATTTTTCAGTAAGAGTTTAGATACTTCCCCGTGAAGAAGAGAATTGTATTCATTTTTCAGTTTCAGCATCTTATTATAGTCAGACTGCAAAAGAGAATTTATATGAATTTCTTCCATTTCTTTAATTTCTTTTTCCAGTTCTTTATGCCTTTTTCTTACTTCTCTTTGTTTTGAGCTTTCAAATGAAATGATATATCCTCTCACAGTAGCTTTAAGGGCTTCCCACAATATAGAGTCTGAGACCTCTCCGTTATCATTCACCTCAATAAACTCTTGGATAATCTTGTTCATATACTCTTTAAAATCTTCATATAATAATAATTGTGGATTAAATCTCCATTTTTGTTTGGTTTTATGGAGATCAATTTGGATCTGCATACTCATAGGGCTGTGATCTGAGATGACTCTACTGTGGTACTCAGGATTACTGACATTGGAGAGAGCAGAGGCTTCTACTAAGAAGTAGTCGATTCTTGTGTAAGAATTGTGTACAGCGGAGTAAAATGAATACTCCCTTTTATTAGGATGTTTTGTTCTCCATATGTCTATGATATTTCTTGATCTCATAAGATTATTAATGGTTTTAGTTGAGTTAGCAATTACATGAGATTTAGTTGACAATCTATCTAAAGTGGGATCCAAAAGGCAGTTAAAATCACCACCAATGTAGTAATAATAATAATAATATCATCAAAAGGTTCAGAGAATCTGGAGAAATCACTCCACATAAGCGGCATGGCCGGAAACCAACATTTAATGACCGTGAACTTCCATCCCTCAGACGGCACTGTATCAAAAACCGACATCAATCTCTAAAGGATATCACCACATGGGCTCAGGAACACTTCAGAAAACCACTGTCACTAAATACAGTTCGTCGCTACATCTGTAAGTGCAAGTTAAAGCTCTACTATGCAAAGCGAAAGCCATTTATCAACAACATCCAGAAACGCAGCCAGCTTCTCTGGGCCCGAGATCATCTAAGATGGACTCATGCAAAGTGGAAAAGTGTTCTGTGGTCTGACGAGTCCACATTTCAAATTGTTTTTGGAAATATTCAACATTGTGTCATCCGTACCAAAGGGGAAGCGAACCATCCAGACTGTTATCGACGCAAAGTTCAAAAGCCAGCATCTGTGATGGTATGGGGGTGCATTAGTGCCCAAGGCATGGGTAACTTACACATCTGTGAAGGCACCATTAATGCTGAAAGGTACATACAGGTTTTGGAACAACATATGCTGCCATCTAAGCGCCGTCTTTTTCATGGACGCCCCTGCTTATTTCAGCAAGACAATGCCAAGCCACATTCAGCACGTGTTACAACAGCGTGGCTTCGTAAAAAAGAGTGCGAGTACTTTCCTGGCCCGCCTGCAGTCCAGACCTGTCTCCCATCGAAAATGTGTGGCGCATTATGAAGCGTAAAATACGACAGCGGAGACCCCGGACTGTTGAACGACTGAAACAAGAATGGGAAAGAATTCCACTTTCAAAGCTTCCACAATTAGTTTCCTCAGTTCCCAATCGTTTATTGAGTGTTGTTAAAAGAAAAGGTGATTTAACACAGTGGTGAACATGCCCTTTCCCAACTACTTTGGCACGTGTTGCAGCCATGAAATTATTATTTGCAAAAAAAAATTAAGTTTATGAGTTTGAACATCAAATATCTTGTCTTTGTAGTGCATTCAATTGAATATGGGTTGAAAAGGATCTGCAAATCATTGTATTCCGTTTATATTTACATCTAACACAATTTCCCAACTCATATGGAAAATGAGTTAGTAGATAGATAGATAGATAGATAGATAGATAGATAGATAGATAGATAGATAGATGGATAGGTTTAACAAAACAATTTATTGTTCCACAAAACAGTTTATTTTTTCATAACATCCATCCATCCATTTCCTACCGCTTGTCCCCTCTCGGGAACACGGGGGTGCTGAAGCCAATCCTAGCAAATCAGTAAAATACATCAGCCACAAACATGTTTTCTACAATGACTTAACAAGCTTGTCTTTAGCACAAACAGAACACAAAATCCCCTCAAGTTCCCCCAAAAATAACAAAAGTCTGTAAATTATCCATCCAACTATAAAAAGAAAATTCCACTTGTTGCTTTCACCAAACCCTTAAAGGCCTACTGAAAGCCACTACTACCAACCACGCAGTCTGATAGTTTATATATCAATGATGAAATCTTAACATTGCAATACATGCCAATACGGCCGGGTTAACTTATAAAGGGACATTTTAAAATTCCCGGGAAATATCCGGCTGAAACATCGCGGTATGATGACGTATGCGCGTGACGAAGTCCGAGTAACGGAAGTTATGGTACCCCGTAGAATCCTATACAAAAAGCTCTGTTTTCATTTCATAATTCCACAGTATTCTGGACATCTTTTGCAATTTTTTTAATGAACAATGAAGGCTGCAAAGAAGACAGTTGTAGGTGGGATCAGTGTATTAGCAGCGGACTACAGCAACACAACCAGGAGGACTTTGTTGGAGCGCTAGCCGCGCTAGCCGCCGACTTCACCTTGACTTCCTACGTCTCCGGGCCGCCAAACGCATCGGGTGAAGTCCTTCGTCCTTCTGCCGATCGCTGGAACGCAGGTGAGCACGGGTGTTGATGAACAAATGAGGGCTGGCTGGCGTAGGTGGAGAGCTAATGTTTTTAGCATAGCTCTGTGCAGTCCGGTTGCTAAGTTAGCTTCAATGGCGTCGTTAGCACAGCATTGTTAACCTTCGCCAGCCTGGAAAGCATTAACCGTGTATTTACATGTCCACGGTTTAATAGTATTGTTGATTTTCTATCTATACTTCCAGTCAGGGGTTTATTTCTTTTGTTTCTATATGCAGTTAAAGCAAGATGCTATCACGTTAGCTCGTAGCTAAAGCATTTCGCTGATGTATTGTCGTGGAGATAAAGGCACTGAATGTCCATTTCGCGTTCTCGACTCTCATTTTCAAGAGGATATAGTATCCGAGGTGGTTTAAAATACAAATCTGTGATCTACAATAGAAAAAGGAGAGTGTGGAATCCAATGAGCCAGCTTGTACCTAAGTTACGGTCAGAGCGAAAAAAGATACGTCCATCGCTGCCTCTCAAGTCATTCACTGTAACGTTCCTCATCTACGAATCTTTCATCCTCGCTCAAATTAATGGGGTAATCATCACTTTCTCGGTCCGAATCTCTCTCGCTCCATTGTAAACAACGGGGAATTGTGAGGAATCCTAGCTCGTGTGACGTCACGCTACTTCCGGTACAGGCAAGGCTTTTTTTTATCAGCGAGCAAAAGTTGCGAACTTTATCGTCGATTTTCTCTACTAAATCCTTTCAGCAAAAATATGGCAATATCGCGAAATGATCAAGTATGACACATAGAATGGATCTGCTATTCCCGTTTAAATAAAAAAAAAATCATTTCAGTAGGCCTTTAAGTGCTTGGATCACATCGGGGTTGCTACCCTTCTACATTCGCTTCCTCCTTGTGATCCAAATTGCCAATTTGGCAGAACCAATTAAAAAGTTTACCAGTGTATGCAAACCCCTTTTGAGAGGGGTGTATTTTGGCCCAAAAATAAACAATTTAGATAGATAAATAGATAGATAGATAGATAGATAGATAGATAGATAGATAGATAGATAGATAGATAGATAGATAGATAGATAGATAGATAGATAGATAGATAGATAGATAGATAGATAGATAGGTAGGTTTAACAAAACATTTAATTTTTTAATGATTAATCAGTAAATTACATCAGCCACAAAACAGTTTTTTATGAACTCATGACAACATAACAAGCTTGTCTTCAGAACAAACAGAACACATAATCCCCTTCAGTACCCGAAAAATAACAAAAGTCTGTAAATTGTCCATCAAACTCAAAAATGAAAATTCCACTTTTATCTGGGCTTATACCAAACCTTTAAGTGCTTGGATCACATCAGGGTTGCTACCTTTTTCCGTTTGTTTCATCCTGTGATCCAAATTGCCAACTTGGCAGAACCAAATAAAAAGTTTAGCAAGGTATGCAAACCCTTTTTTGAAGGAGTGTATGTTGCCCCCCCAAAAATAGCAAGATAGATAGATGGATAGATGGATAGTGTAGTGTCAGTACATTTTTCTTATACAATTTTTAACTAGCATGCATTTGTGCTTTGTCATAGAATCTGTTGGGGGATTATTTCACGAAGGAAATACCACCATTAGATAGCTTCAGGTCCAGATGTCAAACAAAGATCATCCAGAGTGTCAGGTTCAAACACTGATGACATCTATTAAACAAGACAAAAAGGCAAGGAATCAAACAGAGACAGAATTAAATTTGGACTCAATTGAGGAGGGACGGCGTCGACCTGTAACCTCTTACAGTGTCTTAGCACGCTCTGACGAAAAAGGTTTTCGTCTCCTCTTTTATTTAAATATTCAATGTTTACGCACCAACACATGTCTCAGCAGGAATGGGAAGTATGTAAAACAGTCATTGTTTTCGGTCACATTGAAGACAAAAGAAAAGGATGTCTCGGGCTTGGGCTCGTCCTGGATCCAGCTGGGGCAGGTTTTAGAGGACAATGGATAACACCTCCCGTCTCCTTCCATGGTATACAGCGGAATCTTCAAAGACTTTTGCTTGGTACAACAAAGACATCTCGCATCTGCTCACTGGAAACCCAGAGAGCTTAAAGTTTTTTGATAATTTACATACAATTTTTCTGACAAGAGAGTCCTTGCTTTCGCCCCCAGGACAATGGGGAACTTAAATGAATTGAATTTTAGGAGGAAATATAAACACATTAACGACATCTGGTAGGAGCCCCCACCGGTAGGAGTAGAGATCAGTGGTCGGAGGTCACCCGACTCAGTTGAGCAAAGTGACAATGCCCAGATGTTGTCTGCATTTTATAAAAACAAACTGGGCGTTGTCCAAACTGAGGTAGAACAACAAAAAGCAAGTGTCATCATGTAACAGTTATTTAAGGATAGTTGGCCTGGCAGAGGCCCTGTGATGAGGTGGTGACTTGTCCAGGGTGTATCCTGCCTTCCGCCCGAGTGCAGCTGGGATAGGCTCTGACACCCCCTGCGACCCAGAGAGAGAGAAAATGGATGGATGGGTGGCCTGGCAGACAGACAGAGATACTCTTTGTCAGGTTTAAGCACCAAACTATCTATTAAACTGAACAAGAAGCAAGGAAACAGGCAGAGACAGAGTTCAATTTGGCTCAAGGGGAGAACGCATGGAGCTGCACACTCAGTTACAGTCTCACCCTACGCTCTGAGGAACAGCCCACACGCTCCCCTTTTTATTCAGTTAAGGAGTTCCCTAATTACATCGCTGAGGCTGCTTCTAAAGGGAGGGGTCACACATTATGCGAGCAGCTCAGTTTTCACAATACGTGATTATTCAGAACATTATGTGCTGGTGGCCTTGTGATTGCGCCCTGTCTCGGCTTTGTCTGCTGTTGATATGCCTTATCTTTGTTGAGGTGCTGGTTCGTCCTTGGCTGTTAGCAAGCTGAAAGACAGAAACATCTGCGGCAAGGCCACTTCTCACATGCAGTGGAAAATAACAAGTTGTGTGCCCTTGCACAAGAAGAAAAAGTACAGCTTGAGCACAATAGATAATAACAAGAGCAACAGCCTTTAAGCATAAGAGTTGTGTGATAACTTATATATAATCAATCTAACACTCTTCTCCTGGAAGCTGAAGTTCCAGTCTGAGGCTTGTTCAACCAAATAAAGCTTTGTTCAACGATTCCTTGCCGGCGTTCATCTTTGATTTATTTACAACACCGAGTCGTCCTCAAGTCTGGATGGGAAAGACAAGACCAGCTATATACAGATAGATAGATACTCTTGATAACAATTCCTGGCTATTTCATTATGATCTGGTGTAGTACTAATGTATGTTTTTGGAAGCTATTAAAAAGACCCAATAAGTTATAAAATGGGCAATATTTTGGACCATATTATATAAATATGTATACACAATTCAAAGAAAAAATAGCGTCTCCAATGCAATATTGACATTTGTAAAAAAGACAAAAGAAACATTTTGTGTGTCCAAAAAGGAGCAGGAAGAAGCAATCAGCCCCATCAATCAGATATAATAATCAAATTGTTGATCAACATTACAATACATCATCACCTGATACATAACAATATTAAGTATTACATGAACATACATTTAATCGACATGCACTCACAATAACAAACCCACTCATCATTTTATCAAATGTAGTTTGTATAAATACATGACATCCTTAAAATTGTTTATGTTTCCTCTTTTTTGCTGTTCCTATCAAATACACTTTTTATTTTAATTTTTAAATTGAATAAGGTTTTTGCTTTGTTTGATTTGGCTCATCCAATTACTTCCACTGAGTCACCCCACAAATTGATAGGCACATACAGGTACTTTACTTTGATTGGTGTTAACACAAGATTGCTTTAAAGGCCTACTGAAACCCACTACTACCGACCATGCAGTCGGATAGTTTATGTATCAATGATGAAATCTTAACATTGCAACACATGCCAATACGGCCGGGTTAACTTATAAAGTGCAATTTTAAATTTCCTGCGAAATATCCGGCTGAAAACGTCTCGGTATGATGACGTTTGCGCGTGACGTCACGGGATGAAGCAGACATTTTGGAATAGCACGGTGGCCAGCTTAAGTCGTCTGTTTTCACCACATAATTCCACAGTATTCTGGACATCTGTGTTGGTGAATCTTTTGCAATTTGTTTAATGAACAATGTAGACAGCAAAGAAGAAAGCTGTAGGTGGGATCGGTGTATTAGCGGCTGGCTACAGCAACACAACCAGGAGGACTTTGAGTCGGATAGCAGAAGCGCTATCCGACGCTAGCTGCCGACCGCACCGATGATCGGGTGAAGTCCTTCGTCGCGCCGCCGATCGCTGGACCGCAGGTGAGCACGGGTGGTGATGAGCAGATGAGGGCTGGCGTAGGTGGAGAGCTAATGTTTTTAGCATAGCTCTGTCGAGGTCCCGTAGCTAAGTTAGCTTCAATGGCGTCGTTAGCAACAGCATTGCTAGGCTTCGCCAGGCTGGACAGCATTAACCGTGTGGTTACAGGTCCAGGGTTTGGTTCGGTGTCTCCTGATAGTAGAAGTAAAAATAGTATTGTTGATATTCGGTCTATCCTTCCAGTCAGGGGCATGTTTCTTCTGTTTCTATCCGCAGTTAAGCACGATGCTATCACGTTAGCTCCAAAGCTAAAGTGCTTCACCGGTGTATTTTCGTGGAGATAAAAGTCACTGTGAATGTCCATTTCGCGTTCTCGACTCTCATTTTCAAGAGGATATAGTATCCGAGGTGGTTTAAAATACAAATCCGTGATCCACAATAGAAAAAGGAGAAAGTGTGGAATCCAATGAGCCCTTGTACCTAAGTTACGGTCAGAGCGAAAAAAGATACACCCTGGCGTCCTGCACTGCACTCTAATCCTTCACTCTCACTTTCCTCATCCACAAATATTTTATCCTCGCTCAAATTAATAGGGTAATCGTCGCTTTCTCGGTCCGAATCGCTCTCGCTACTGGTGTAAACAATGTGCAGATGTGAGGAGCTCTTCAACCTGTGACGTCACGCTACTTCCGGTACAGGCAAGGCTTTTTTATCAGCGACCAAAAGTTGCGAATTTTATCGTCAATGTTCTCTACTAAATCCTTTCAGCGAAAATATGGCAATATCGCGAAATGATCAAGTATGACACATAGAATGGACCTGCTATCCCCGTTTAAATAAGAACATTTCATTTCAGTTGGCCTTTAAATTCATTTTACTCCTCAAATCATATTCTCCATGTAGCAACAGTACAGTGTCACTCTTTCACTTATGTGCCACAAGCTGGCACTGAATCACCACTAACTGCCATGGAGGTGCTAACACCTGCCTTTTAAAAATGTACTGGATGTTGAAACTGGTTTACTCTTAAATGTTCGACCAGTACACTACATGGCAGGTCTGCATACTTGGTGATGAATATAGCTCAGGACCAACATATATATATCATTTATTTTTCAAATTTTTGTGTGTGTGTGTGTGGGGGGTGGTTAGGTTATGCCCCCAAGCATAATATATTCTGAGGGGAGACTCACTGCCACACTTTGAAACTCCTGAGTAAAGCACAAGCAATTATAAGAGTTCTCCCAACTAAAGCTTGCAATTCAATCTATGGCAGTTATGGTCTGGTATGAGTATGTGTATGAAGTGGCTGGTGTGAGTGGGGGTTGAGCACAGTTACGCTTAAGTCACTGTGGAGACTCAGCATATCATTTGGACAATGAGGCCACAAGGAAGGGTCAGAGTCAGCAGTGCAGCGTGAGAACTGGCTGTTCTAATCCTGTGCTTTTACTTTGAAGGTATGTTTTTTGTTGTTGTATTTACTAAGAATAAAATGGCACAAGTCTGAAATGAGGTATGAGATTGGTTAACAAGGTTTTACTATAACCTCCTGAGTGGACTTTAGTTTTTGGTCTATTTCTAGTGTCAAAGTTACAAATTGCAAGAGAAAAAAAATAACCCTGTTATGCAAACACATGACTGTCCATTGCAGAGGAGGTAAATCAAAGTGATTGCGTTGTGAGAAAAAACTTTAGCTAACTAAACTATATATTTCATTCAGATCTCTGCGTCTCGAACAGTACAGATAAGGACTTAGTTATCCGTCATTTTACAACCAGGGATTATGATTGACTCTTCATTCCTACATACAGGTCATGACCATCTATACATTTGCCAGGACATATATGATGATCCATAATCAAAATTGGTGTCATTTATGATAAATGATACATTTATAACAAAATAAAACGCCAAAAAAACCGTGAATGTTTTAATATGAAAAATAGTGTTTAACCAATTTATACTTAAATCAGTAAACCCCAGTCTGTTGTATTGAATTGAATTGTAAGAATAAATCATTTGACTATAACCTCGGCTTTTCTCATACCGACTCATCTGTTAGGAATGTCAAATTAAAGTCACTTGTCTCCGGAGGGTTAACAAGACGTTCTCAGTGCAGGGAATGAAATTTAGGAATGAAGAATGACAATGGAGGCAATCTTTGGCATCACATGACTCCTCTGTCTACTCCATACCTATCTGTATCGAACCAAACAAACTTCTAGCAATATGTGAAGCCGGGCGAACATACGCCTAATGCATGAAGGGAGGATAACTTTTTCTCCTAGGCATGTTCGTTTAATCTCCAATAAAGCTAAATTTTCAGATTCACTGTCTTAGATTTATTTTACAGTGTGATTGTTTGAAGCAAATTAATACAATTCCCTCATGGCCACAAGAAGGTAAAGGGAGACATCCTGCTTCCCCTGGTTCCTTGCAAAATGTCTGTCTTGTTCTTCTTCTCAAAGTCTGATAAACTATTCCAAAGGTGGGTTGGGTTGTCCATGTCTCATCTGACTACGGTTTCCATGGTAACTTCCCCTCTGGTGGCTTATCTTGATGATTATTGCTGCTCACAAATATCTATCACCCTCATGTCAGGGCTCTATTGTGTTTCTCTTTATATGTGTTATTTTTTACCTAACCATTTACAGTAATACCTAATGATTTACTATAATAACTAGTAGTTAGCATGCATTAGCATGCATTGAAAAGTGGCACAGACTGCCTTTTTTAAATGAGGATTCTGCCTGCACACGGAGCATCACCACAGAGACAGTTGATAATTTTCTGCATATTCATGTCATCATGCTCCTACCCGTGTGCGATGTGTCGAACCAGCAGGACACATTTATGATCCGTAACACTTTTTCTGAGTCGCAATCTACACAACAGAAACAAATGCACACTTCCTGACACTTTTCTTTCACTTTCACATTCAGTGCGTTAGGCTGTGGATCCCATCAACAGCGCGTTCACAAGAAAATGCAAAATGCAAAATGTATTGTCAAGTAAAAGGTATATTATATTTCCTTAATAAACATTTTTTACGACATTAAAAAAACAAAACGGCAGCAGACACCAAAACGCATCAATTTAAATTATTTTATTCAGCCCCATAAGTCATCCAGCAGCATAAAATTAAATTGCTGAATAGACTAAATGTCTAGTATTTTTATTTTTGACCGTCCACCAAAATGTTGACACACAAGTAGGACGGAGGATTCTGTCTGTGCAGCGCAACCACTGATCCTGTAGCCGTGTGTGGAACTGTCAGTTTGCACATCCTTCTGACACGATAAAATCTAATGCCAAATAGTGCTCGCAAAACGATGATTGCAAATGTTGTATAATTGTATTTGCATTTTCTCCTCCCAGCATTTTGATTATCAACATATAGTTTGCATACTAACAAAGATGGATGGCACGCATTATTCTGCTCACTTAACAGAAGCAATTCACTTTGCGCCTGTTGAGCAGATCAGCTTTGCGTGTGCTATCAGGTTTATGCATGTTTTAGTCCCAGCAAACCTTTGGTAAATCAGGCCCTTAAAGTTGGCACTGCTTGCAGACAACGCAACTGTGTTTTGTTTAGGAGAGAACACACAGAAGCTATTACAAATCAATTAACGAACCCCCCTGCAGTATCTCTGCGGACCCCCCCCCCGAGACCACCTGTTGAAGACATCTGCTTTAGCATATCAGTATGTGGAATTAAGTTATGGAATGGATTAAGCAAATCAGTCAAACAAAGTACTAATCTGTTGTAGTTTAAGAAAATGTTCAAGCTTAAATTGTGTACAAAGTACATGGAAGAAGAATCATGATAAACATCTTTATAAAATAGGGAGATTATTTTATTCATCTCATTATGTCAATCGTAGCATACCTTGTTACTTATTTGTGAGAACCGTATTAGTTTTTTATCTATCTATATACTCATGTTTTTATTTATTAACGTACAGTATTCACTCTCTGTGTTACAGATGGAGTGCAAACAAATACATTAGAAATAGCTATGAAACGGAATTGGGAAGGATTAAATAGGCTATGATTCTTCCTACTCCTTTTTGGACATGCTGTGATGAGAAACTGGAACTATGTGATGTGTCATAATGTAACTGTACGCCTGTTTGAAATAAAATAATACCATAACCATAAACATAAAGTTACCGGCATGGAAATACTTCAACATGCTATCATGCTATCTTCCTTCAATTAATTTGTTTCATGTTTATGTTTGTTCAGGAAAAGCAGAGCAGGATTCTATCCTGTCAAAAACCCAAGCAATGGTATTTCCAGAATCCAAGGATGGGCAAACAAGTGGTCCAGAGCAGAAAAGACCCATCCAAAAGCAACACTTACCAAACCATCTTATCCCTAAACGGAATATTTTACCGGTCAACACAAGTGTCAATTATGAACCTGAGGACTACACTGAGACGGACCCGTTACTCCCTAATGAGCACTTCAGTGGGTCAAGACTCAGTGGATCTGAGGAGGCCAAGATGTCGCATGGTGCAGAGGTACCCCCAGAGTCAGTCTACTTCATGGTGCTGCAGATACTGGTGCCATTCCTTCTGGCTGGGCTGGGTACGGTCGCAGCTGGCTTGCTGCTTGATGTGGTTCAGGTACAGAAATGATAAAAAAAGTGAAAGAAAAACTTATGAGACACTGTTGTATATTTGATGGTCGTGTGGTGGGTGATGAGCCAAGTAGACGCCAATGAGGAATTGTCGAACAAAAAGCTTTATTTGTTTCAGCGGGCCTCAGACTAGGGCTGCCGCTCCAGGAGAACGAGTATGGGCCAAATTACTGTTCTGATTTCCTATCGGACCACAGTGACTATATATCCCTTCCTGAAGACCCCCACTCTTTGTGGTTCTAGCCATGGTTCTGGTCAGTCTGGCTTGTCTATCTTTCCTTGACATTATTCCTGTGATCAGTTTGAGTCGGGTGACCTCCGACCCCTATCCTTTGGGGCTTTCTGCCAGATGTTAGATAGATAGATAGATAGATAGATAGATAGATAGATAGATGGATAGATAGATAGATAGATAGATAGATAGATAGATAGATAGATAGATAGATAGATAGATAGATAGATAGATAGATAGATAGATAATACTTTATTGATTCCTTCTGGAGAGTTCCCTCAGGAAAATTAAAATTCCAGCAGCAGTGTACAGAGTTGAGATCGAATTTAAAAAGTAAAAAGTAAATAATGGGGGTATAAATGGAAACAAAATAGAAAAATATTACAATAGAATAAAAATAAAAAGCAACAAAGAGAATAAAAATATAACAGTAAAATAAGAATATAACAAGAGAAACTAGGCAGTAGTGACCATGTTATGAAAAATGATTGCACTGTTATTGTTTTGCATCCCCTGTCATCCTAGTACCCCCCCTCCCTCCCAGAGAGGAGTTGTACAGTCTAATGGCGTGTGGGACAAAGGAGTTTTTCAGTCTATTAGTCCTGCACTTGGGATGAAGCAGTCTAGCACTGAACAGGCTCCTCTGGCTACTGACAACGGTATGCAGAGGGTGACTGGCATCATCCAGGATGCTCACTAGTTTTTCCACAGTCCTCTTCTCTGCCACCGTCACCAGTGAGTCCAGTTTTATTCCGATCGTAGAACCGGCCCGCGGGATCAGTTTCTCCAGTCTAAAGCTGTCCTTCTTAGATGTACGGGTGCCCCCCCAGCACACGACCATGTAGTACAGAACACTGCCAACCACAGACTTGTAGTACATCCACAAGAGTTTTTTACAGACATTGAAAGAGTGCAGCCTCCTCAGGAAGTACAGCCTGCTCTGTCCTTTCCTGTACAAGTGGTCCGTGTTAACAGTCCAATCCAGCTTATTGTCCACCCACACCCGAGGTACTTGAATGAGTCCACTGTCTGTACCTCGACTCCCTCGATCACAATAGGTTGTGACCTTGGACTCAACCTCCCAAAGTCAATGGCCAGCTCCTTGGTCTTTGACGGATTGAGCTGCAAGAGGTTCCTGTGGCACCAGACAACAAAGTTCCTCACCAGCCTCCGAAACTCCTCCTCTCTGCCGTCCCTGATGCACCCGACGATGGCTGTGTCATCCGCGTACTTCTGGATGTGACACAGCTCTGAGTTGTAGCAGAAGTCAGCGGTGTACAGGGTGAAGAGAAGAGGGGCCAGCACCGTTCCCTGCGGTGCTCCGGTGCTGCTGATTACAGTGTCAGATGTGATGTCCTTCAGTCTGACGTACTGTGGCCTATCGGGGAGGTAGTCTGAAATCCAGGCAACCATCATCATCGGCGGTCACTCGAAACGAGTATGACTGTCCTCCGTAGGGTCGTCTATTTGTGGATCCGTAGATGGCTGTGTAGGCCAATCCGTGATCCACATATTTTGGTGCAATGTGGGCAGGGGAAAATGGGAGTGGTTGATGGGGGGGGAGCCTTCTTCTGTCTTTCCTTGCGGTGTTGTCGCTTTGTGTCTGCGATACGGCGGAGTTCCATCTCATAGAGTGCTGCACCTTCTTGTACGGATTTCTTCCAGCGAGGCCTGTCCAGTGCTATTTCCTCCCAGTTGTTCATGGGGATGTGGAAATGCTTTAAGCTGGTCTTGATGTTATCCTTGAAACGTTTCTTTTGCCCACCAGGGGCACGCTGACCTTCCTTCAACTGGGAGTAAAGGACCTGTTTGGGAAGACGTGTGTTGGACATGCGGATGACGTGACCTGTCCAGCGGAGTTGGTGCTGCATAATTGTGGTGGTGATGCTGGGCATGTTGGCTTCCTCCAAGACGCTGATGTTGGTGCGTCTGTCCTCCCAACTGATCCTCAAAATCCTCCGTAGGGATCGCTGGTGATGTTGTTCCAGGGCTCTCAGGTGCCTACTGTAAGTAGTCCATGACTCTGCCCCATACAGCAGGGTGGGGATGACAACAGCTCTGTAGACCAGGAGCTTTGTTTGAGCCCTTAGATCCCGGTCCTCAAAGACTCTCCTCCTGAGTCTGGCATAGGCTCCACTGGCACAGCTCAGGCGATGGTTGACCTCTGAGTCAATGTCCGCTTTGGAGGAGAGGATGCTGCCGAGGTATGGGAAGTGGTCAACGTTTTCAAGGGGGGTGTTGTCCACGTTTATGGCGGGCTGATTAGTTGGCTGGTTGGGTGGAGGTTGATGTAGGACCTGGGTCTTCTTGATGTTGAGGGCAAGGCCCAGGGCTCTGTATGCCTTAGCAAAGGCATTCAAGATACCCTGAAGTTCTTCTGCTGAGTGTGCTGCGATGGCGTTGTCGTCCGCGTACTGAAGCTCCATGATAGTGGTGTTTCTAACTTTGCTCTTGGCTTTGAACCTGTTAAGGTTAAAGAGCCTGCCATCGGTTCTATACAGGATGGGGATCCCCTGTGGCAACTCTTTGCCAATGAGGTGCAGTATAGCACCAATAAAGATGGCAAACAGGGTGGGAGCTATGATACACCCTTGCTTGACACCCGTCTCCACAGTGAAAGGCTCAGACTCGGAGCCGCTGTTGCTGAGCACTGTGGCTGCCATGCCATCATGTAGAAGCCTCACTATTCTGATAAATTTATCGTGGCAGCCGCACCTCGACAGCACACTCCACAGAGCCTGACGGTCTACCGTGTCAAAGGCCTTTGTCAGGTCTATGAAGGCCATGTACAAAGGCTGTCTTTGTTCACGACATTTTTCCTGGAGTTGGCGGGCTGTAAAAATCATGTCGGCTGTGCCTCTAGCTGGGCGAAAGCCACACTGTGATTCTGGGAGTGCTTCCTCAGATAGTGGTAGCAATCGATTTGCAAGGACACGAGCTAAGATTTTGCCAGTTGTTGACAGGAGTGAGATGCCCCTGTAGTTTCCACAGTCAGCCTTGTCCCCCTTCTTGAATATGGTCACAATAAGAGCGTTCCTGAGCTCTGAGGGGAGTTCTTCTTTTTCCCAGACCTTGAGAAGTAGGGTGTGGATTTGATACAGGAGCTCTCTTCCACCTTCCTTTAGGATCTCCGCTGGGATCCCATCTGGTCCGGCAGCCTTGTTGTTCCTTAGACTCCTGATGGCATCTTGAACCTCTGTTATGGTGGGGGGTTCCCCCATATCTTCCCTGATGGGACTCTGGGGGATGTGGTTG
The DNA here is from genome assembly GCF_033978785.1 of Entelurus aequoreus. Classification (NCBI taxonomy): domain Eukaryota; kingdom Metazoa; phylum Chordata; class Actinopteri; order Syngnathiformes; family Syngnathidae; genus Entelurus; species Entelurus aequoreus. The sequence goes on along the minus strand of NC_084754.1, from coordinate 14,214,592 downwards.
GTGATGTCTGGTTCAGCTGTGCTGTCACGATTGAGGAGTTCCTGAAAGTGCTCCTTCCATCGGGCATTAATGGACTCATTGTCCTTTAGCAGCTGCTGCCCATCCTTTGAGCGCAGGGGGTTTAGGCCGCGGTAAGTTGGCCCATAGACAGCCCTGGTAGCACTAAAAAAGCCTCTGGTGTCCCCTGAGTCTGCTAGTCTCTGGATCTCCAGAGCCCCTTCAGTCCACCAGGAGTTCTTAAGCTCCCTTACCCGGCTCTGAACATCTGCCTTGGCTCTCGAGTGAGCTATTCTTTTGGCTTTACAGGTCACGTCATTCTGCCAGGTGTGAAAGGCACTCCGTTTTTTGGAGATGAGCTGTTCTATCTCTGTGTCGTTCTCATCAAACCAGTCCTGGTGTTTTCTGGACTTGTACCCAAGGGTGGTTTTACAGGTAACGAGGATGGTTGATTTGAGCAGGTTCCAGTGTTCTTCGATGTTATCAGGGTATTCCTGCTGGAGGCTTTCCTCAAGGGATGTCTGAAGTTGCTGCTGGGTGGCAGTTTCATTCAGGCCTTCGAGGTTCAGCCTTGGCTGAACCTCGAAGAACTCCTCCTCTCTGCCGTCCCTGATGCACCCGACGATGGCTGTGTCATCCGCGTACTTCTGGATGTGACACAGCTCTGAGTTGTAGCAGAAGTCAGCGGTGTACAGGGTGAAGAGAAGAGGGGCCAGCACCGTTCCCTGCGGTGCTCCGGTGCTGCTGATTACAGTGTCAGATGTGATGTCCTTCAGTCTGACGTACTGTGGCCTATCGGTGAGGTAGTCTGAAATCCAGGCAACCAGGCAGGGGTCCACTCGCATTCTGTTCAGCTTGTCCTAGAGAAGGCGGGGCTGGATAGTATTAAAGGCACTCGAGAAGTCCAGGAACAGGATCCTCACAGCGCCATTTCCCTTATCCAGGTGTGAGTGGGCTCGGTGCAGCAGGTAAAGGATAGCATCCTCCACACCAATGCCTGCCTGGTACGCAAACTGCAGGCTGTCCTGGGCATGTTGCACCTGTGGTCTGAGGAGGCTGAGAAAGAGCCGCTCCATTGTCTTCATTATATGAGAGGTGAGCGTCATTGGTCTGTAGTCGTTCAGCTCACTTGGGCAGTGCTTTTTGGGAACTGAAACGATGCACGACGTCTTCCAGAGGGTGGGCACTCTCCCCAGCTGCAGGCTGAGGTTGAAGATCCGCTGGAGTGGTTCACCCAGTTCTGCAGCACAGGTCTTCAGGAGTCGGGGGCACACCTTGTCTGGGCCTGCTGCTTTCCTAGGCTGTAGCTTCCTCAGTTGACCTCTGACCTGGTCCGCAGACATGACTAATGTCTGCGTAGAGGTGGTGGAGGGGGGGTGTTGCCATGGCTGGGGAGGAGGTGCGTTGAGGGGAAAAGAAGAGGGGGTGTCTGCGATGGGGAGTGAGGGGTGGAGAGGACACGGGCTGGTTGAACCGGTTGAAGAAGTTATTCATCTCATTGGCCCTCTCTATTGTCCCCCCAAAAGCTCTGGTCTTTGCCTTGTGGCCTGCAGTGTTGGGTTAGTTACTGAAAACCAGTAACTAGTTACAGTTACTAGTTACTTTATTTCAAAAGTAACTCAGTTACTAACTCAGTTACTTACACCAAAAAGTAATGTGTTACTGTGAAAAGTAACTATTTAGTTACTTATTTTTTTCTTCTTTTTTTTTAAGGCTCCCAATAATGCCCTTTTAGCCTTCATGTCAAAACTGTTATTGCACTGGAGAATAATACAATCTGTTTATCAACTTGACATGCATTTGCATCAGTGAACTCTGCTAAGCAATGTGGTCTACATACAACACACAAAGACAAAGATATGTTACAAAGGCCAATTTGTTTCTGGCCAGAACAAATCGACAAAACTATTTTAAATAGCTGCAACATAACATACATCAGTAACAAACAGCATAATAACAACATGGCTGTAAAGCAAGGAAGGCACACACTACATACACAAAGCCTAACCATGCATTTTTTCCTCAAGGAATTCTGACACAAAATCATGTCTGAAGCCCAGAACACTCTACACATTTCCCCAGTTTTAGTTTAGAGATAAGGAAAGATTGGCCTGGCCCACTAGGATCCCTCTTTATGTTTGTGAACTTTATAGTCTATACATTTAGAGTGATGTGATAATCAAACACTCTAGTAGTCTAGAATGAAAGAGTACATAAGAGAATTGACAGCAATGTTCCCTCTAAGGTGTGCGCCTGTGCAATTGCGCACTGCTCAAGCGTCCTCTGCGCACGGCAATTCTATGCCACGCACAAAATCAAATAAAAAATAAGCGCATAACAATTTTCGACACGACACGGACACGACAGAGAAAACAGTTTTCGTCATCATTGTTAAAATATTGTAACGTCTGTCGAGACGCTTTGAGGACATGAATTCCATTCATCACTTTACTGAGCAAAACACTTTATTGTCGGCCATAAACACATCACCAAAACATTAGTAAAAAAAATTATATCTAGCAAAAGTGGTCATTTTCTGCAGTACAAACCAGACCAAAAGCAACTTTGTTATATCAACAGCAGCCGCTCGCTCTTTCTCACTTGCGCCAACACATGCACATATGGCACTTAGCCAGTGATGCGTTTACAGCCACACAAAAAGTGGGACAACTCCAACACCACACATAAAGTGTCATTCCGGGTCGTTACACTATGATTTACCAATCAAATGTGTGCTTATTCTAGTGCAGGGGTCGGCAACCTTTACCTGTCAAAGAGCCATTTTGGAAAGTTTCACAAATTAAAGAAAACAATGGGAGCCACAAAATGTTTTTTTAAATTTAAAATGAAAAACACCGCATATAAGCTTAAATTGCTTTGCGCTATGTTAACCAGGGGTCTCTGACACACGCACCGGCACGCATCTTAATATGGAAATTTAATGTTAGTGCGGCCCGCGACTTTTAATTGAATGGCGCTTGATAGCGTCTTTCTTGCCAACCCTCTCATTTTTCCGGGAGACTCCCAAATTTCAGGACGTGCTGGCACTGCTTTTAGCGCTTTAGATACTGGGAAAACCGGGAGGGTCGGCAAGTATGCAGCTGAGCCGCATCAGAGTGGTCAAAGAGCCGCATGCGGCTCCGGAGCCGTGGGTTGCCGACCCCTGTTCTAGTGTGATTTATTAGGAATCTTAATTTATAAATATTAATCATGGAGCTAACGTGATAGCATTGTGCTTAAATGCAGGTAGAAACAAAATAAATAAGCCCCTGACTGGAAGGATAGACAGAAGATCAACAATACTACCAAACTCTGGACCTGTAACCACACGGTTAATGCTGTACCGCCTGGCGGAGCCTAGCAATGCTGTTGCTAACGACGCCATTGAAGCTAACTTAGCTACGGGACCTCGACAGAGCTATGCTAAAAACATTAGCTCTCCCCCTATGCCAGCTCTCATCTGCTCATCACCACGCGTTCCAGCGATCGACGGCGCGACGAAGGACTTCACCCGATCATCGATGCGGTCGGCGGCCCGGAGACGGAGGAAGTCAAGGTGAGGACAGCGGTGTGGCGGCGGGTGTTGTAGCTTTCGACGACACCCCGGCCGCCATCAGAGTCGGCAAGAAACATATATTTCTCCAAAGTTATATACGTGACATGCACATAGCGCCACGCACGTACGGGCAAGCGATCAAATGTTTGGAAGCCAAAGCTGTACTCACGGTAGCGCGTCTGCTATCCAACTCTAAGTCCTCCTGGTTGTGTTGCTGTAACCAGCCGCTAATACACTGATCCCACCTACAGCTTTCTTCTTTGCAGTCTCCATTGTTAATTGAACAAATTGCAAAAGATTCACCAACACAGATGTCCAGAATACTGTGGAATTTTGCGATGAAAACAGAGCTGTTCGTATTGGGATACAATGGTGTCCCAATACTTCCGCTTCAACCCTTGACGTCACGCGCAAACGTCATCATACCTAGACGTTTTCAGCCGGAAGTTTCCCGGGAAATTTAAAATTGCACTTTATAAGTTAACCCGGCCGTATTGGCATGTGTTGCAATGTTAAGATTTCATCATTGATATATAAACTATCAGACTGCGTGGTCGGTAGTAGTGGGTTTCAGTAGGCCTTTAAAATATAACAGGATCTTTCCTCACTAAGCAATTTTTTGAGGGCGGCATTATAAAGGAACAAAAACTCATTTAAAAAAATAAGGAGGTATTTCTTTTTAGATGGGAATTATAAAGGAATAAATACATTTTTTTGGAGTTAACTGGGAAACATGATTTAGAGATGAGTGTATATTTTCACTACTATGTCAATTTTCATGGCAGAACTGGGACGTGTTCCAGGAAATCACGGAGATCTTCATTCTGCTTCCTGCTGTGTTGGGCATGAAGGGCAATCTAGAAATGACTCTCGCCTCTAGACTGTCTACTGCAGTAAGTATGGGAACATGCAACAATATGCACGTTGTAGACCAGGAGTCCCCAAACTACGGTCCGAGGAAAGTTTTTTGCACTTTTTTGCTTTTTACTTCTTCTCCCTTAGTTTTAATCTAATCAGAATAGTTCAGGTGTCCAAATGTTGTGGCCCTGCTGGTAATCAATAGAAACCATATTTTTTTATTCCAAAATTTCCCTGATTATGAAAAATCAGTGTGAAAAAAAATCAGTTTGTAAAAATTCTGTGTCGAAACTATCACTGCTTCAAAAAGCAATACTGAATTCCAGTAAAATTAAGACTGAAGCAATCGAGCCTGTCTCAGAACCAGCCAATGAGGTGTCAAATTTAAAGTCACGTGACACGGGTCTTGCAAAACAGCATAAAAAGGCTGTTAACTGGGCTACCTGGGCATAATACAGCAAAATTAACATTCCAATGCAACCCGCTGGATATTTTGTAACTATAGAAAATATTCCAATGGTTAGAATCTGCACTTTGATGTGATTGTATCGTATGCATGTTCGAAAATAAACGGAAACTGACTGAATTGAACTGCACTGAACTTTTGAGTGACATACGAAACTCTGCTTCATGCAGACCGGGCACAAACAGAGTGGGGCAGAGTGGGCGGGGCTTGTTTACGGAACAGCGAGTGTCAGACAGAGGCAGATTTCTACAACAATGTTTTGCAGAACAGGGAATTATATCGAATATGGATGTTATTTACATTTTATCCTTTATGTTTCGCCTTGTTTGTTGCATCTTTGTCTCAGGCGTGTTGCCATACTTGCCAACCCTCCCAAATTTTTCCGGAGACTCCCGAATTTCAGTGCCTCTCCTGAAAATCTCCCGGGACAACCATTCTCCAGAATTTCTCCCGATTTCCAGCCGGACTTAAGGCACGCCCCCTCCAGGTCCGTGCGGACCTGCCTGTCGTCACGTCCGCTTGGCCAACCAAAAAGTAATCACAGAACACTATACTGTATAGTGTTCTGTGGTTACTTTTTGGTTGGCCAACGGTTTACGTTGTATTGCGCACCCTGACGGCAAGTGTGGGAGTCGGTTCTGAAGTATGAAGTAAAGAGACATAACTTCGTCACCTCGCCTGGTTATTGACTCCAACCCAGAATATTACACTGCCCATACCTATGCTCCTTCAAAGGCTGTGCTACTGGCTGCAAAGCATTGCACTTTCAAATACAACAATGAGTAGAGAGGAGTGTTATGTGTGTATAGGTGTAACTAAATGAACACTGAAATTCAAGTATTTATTTTATTTATATGTGTATATATATATAATAAAATACATAATAATATATACATAATACATAATAATATATATATATATATATATATATATATATATATATATATATATATATATATATATATATATATATATATATATATATATATATATATATATATATATACTATATATACATATGTATGTATATATATATATATATATATATATATATATATATATATATATATATATATATATATATATATATATATATATATATATATATATATATATATAAGAAATACTTGAATTTCAGTGAATTCTAGCTATAAATATACTCCTCCCCCCTTAACCCCGCCCCCCAAAAAAATCTCCCGAATTTGGAGGTCTCAAAGTTGGCAAGTATGCTTGTTGCTGCCTCTCCCACTCTACCCCATGCCTCGTCTGCATGAAGCAGCGTTTCCTATGCTCACCATAGTAACCCGTTTGTCACTCAAAAGTGCAGATTCTAACCATTGGAATTTTTTCTCTTTTTTGAAAATATCCAGCGAGCCGCATTGAAATGTTATTTATGTTGTATTATGCCCAGGTGGCCTAGTTAACTGCCTTTTTAATGCTGTTTTGCAAGATACGTGTCACATGACTTCAAACTTTACACCTCATTGGCTGGTTCAGAGAAAGGATCGGTTGCTTCAGTTTTAGTTTACCACAAGTGGATCTTGCTTTTTGTAGCAGTGAATTTTTTTATGCAACATTTTTCAGCTCTGAATTTTTTTTACACTGAGATTTTATACACATTAAAATTGTTTACACTGATTAACATGGAATTTTTTTTACAAAAAAATGTTTATGCACTGAATTTTAAAACACTGAACATATGTATTTTGCTAACAATTTTTTTCCAATGAAATTATCAGCATAATTTGATGTAAAAAAATTAAGTTCACAAAATTTCAACACAAAAAATTCAGTTACATGAATTCAGTGTAAAAAAAAAAATCCTCCGTAATAAGGACACAAATAAACCTCCCTACCAATGTTACCACGCTAACATTAGCATGGTAACTTTTTTTTTTTTAGGTAATTTTGCAACCGTTTACCCCAGAGTCATATGACTTGGTATGTGACACATGCTAACCCCAGAGTAATACAACTTTATATTTCACGCATGCTAACTTTAGCATGCTAACTTTTTTTTGCCATTTTTCTCAGAAGTACACTTCTCAGCCATTACACTTGGTACCTGATACATGCTAACAGTGCGCATGCTAACAATTACAGCATTTCAGTTCAACTCGGACGTATCCACGGCTCGCGCGTTTCCACAGTGGCATTCACACGCAATTCTAAGAGCAAATGGCAGAAATTGTCGTTTCTTTTAGTGTTTCTTAAAGCCAGAAAGTTGCCATTTGGAAAAAAAAACCAATAGTGTTTTGTGATGTCTGTTAACTGTTTTTTTACTCACAAAATTAAACAACTGAATGAACATCCTACAAGACTGGTGATTCCATCATTTTTTTTTTCAGGGGTAGTAGTTGTCTGCTACATGTTTTAAAACATAGCAAAATACCATACCTAGCAAAATGTCTCCATGGTGACGTTGCACTTATTAATTATTAGTATTATTATCTATTATTTGTACACAGAGACTCAGTATATCACACACAACATGCCCACTAACAGTACACACAATTTTATAATTTGCACACAGCATACCGTATTTTTCGGAGTATAAGTCGCTCCGGAGTATAAGTCGCACCGGCCGAAAATGCATAATAAAGAAGGAAAAAAACATATATAAGTCGCACTGGAGTATAAGTCGCATTTTTTAGGGAAATTTATTTGATAAAACCCAACACCAAGAATAGACATTTGAAAGGCAATTTAAAATAAATAAAGAATAGTGAACAACAGGCTGAGTAAGTGTACGTTATATGACGCATAAATAACCAACTGAGAACGTGCCTGGTATGTTAACGTAACATATTATGGTAAGAGTCATTCAAATAACTATAACATATAGAACATGCTATACGTTTACCAAACAATCTGTCACTCCTAATCGCTAAATCCGATGAAATCTTATACGTCTGGTCTCTTACGTGAATGAGCTAAATAATATTATTTGATATTTTACGGTAATGTGTTAATAATTTCACACATAAGTCGCTTCTGAGTATAAGTCGCACCCCCGGCCAAACTACGAAAAAAACTGCGACTTACAGTCCGAAAAATACGGTATGTATTTGGCTCTTAGTAGATCAGGCCTACAGTGTACAGTACATGAGACAATAGTTTGAACTTAGTTTGCTGTTTTGTAATCTTCTCTCAGTAATGTCAAGTGTAAGGAACGATGCTACAGTAGCTGCATGCAACAACACAATGGAAAAAATGACAAAAATCAAATAGTATTATACTAACAATCACTGACGAAATCTCTTTCCTTAGATTGCATTTTTGTCGTCTTGCATCGTGGCCTTTCTGGCTTTTGTGAAGGTCCTCGTTGACCTGTGAAGATCACAACAGCAGTACAGTTTGCTAGAAGACAAATAATTAATTTCTAGTTACGTCAAACAGCTTTAAGCATGACAACGTATTTACACAACGTAAATAGAAATATTTTTCACCATGTCATCCGTGATTGACAATGTTACAAGATCGGTATGATTCTATTTCAGGTGAATGCAGGAAGAATGGAGCTTGCCAAAGAGAAATGGATGTTGATCATTGGCAACCTGGCACTCAAGCAGGTACAATATGAAAACTGTGACAAACTACGTGTATCATCCTTAAATGAGTAATCAATATGTACTGAAGCGGTTTACTGTGGGTGTCATGTACTCCTCCTACAGCTCCAAGCCACTGTTCTTGGCCTTTTAGCCTCCCTAATGGCGATTGTGTTGGGCTGGATTGCTGAGGGACAGATGCCCTTTAACCATGTGATTCTTGTGTGTTCAACCAGTCTTTCTACCACATTCGTGGCTTCAGTGCTGCAAGGTAACACATTTCTTGTCTTAGCCCTCATCTTCTCAACTTAGTACACACAGGGTCTGATCTACTGAGCTCCAAACACTACGCGTTAAACAGTGTGAGCAAACTATAAAATTACGTGTACTGTTAGTGGGCTTTGTTGTATGTAATCTACTAAGTCTGTGTGTACAAACGACAACTGGTGCAGACCGCCTTATTTAAATGAGGTTTTTGCGTGTCCTATGAAGCTTTCACCACAGAGACACTCGATCATTTACTGCACATTCATGTTATCATGCTTCTACCTGTTGCTTTTTGCTATGTTTTGAAACAAGTAGCAGACATGTGCCACTTTTTATGGGCATTTCAGAGGCAGTCCTGCGCTACATCTACAAAAACCAAAACCAGTGAAGTTGGCACGTTGTGTAATTCGTAAATAAAAACAGAATACAATGATTTGCAAATCCTTTTCAACTTATATTCAATTGAATAGACTGCAAAGACAATATATTTAGTGTTCGAAATGAGAAATGTTTTGCAGCACCCTCCTTTCTGTTCGTTTGTGGGATCTGAGCCAAGGATGTCGCCTTTGAGACATTTGTGATTAAGGGCTATATAAGTAAACTTTGATTGATTGACTGATTGATTGTCATGTCCGTACACCTGTTCCACCTGTTCTATTCAGTTCCACCTTCAGTGCTGGTTCATTATCTAGTTTATGCCACAGTGTTCTGTTGCTTTCTTAGTTATTGCTTGACCTGTGTTACTTTTCTTCTGCTGGTATCTAATTAAATAACCTTCTGCCTGCCCGTCGCTTGCTTTCTCTGCATTCTGGGATCATCATCACACTAACAGCTGCTATGCACCATCCTCACAAGACCTCCAGATGTACTGACATCCACTGGGTGTATATTGCATAATAATGAGACACATTTACATTAGATAGTAAATACACTACTCGTAAAATACTAAACCAGGTTTTTTTGATAATTGTGTTTTGGCTAAAATGTGCATCTTTGTGCATCTTTCACGTGACCCAGCACCATGGACCTCTGACCTCACAAATGTTTTCCTGGATGAATAGGACAGTATACTCACCCTAAAACCTTGGGTAAAAATGTTTTTCCCTTGTCCGTGCTTTAATGCCAGAGAGTCGCTGTTGTGGTGTGTGCAGAGGCAGGGCCTATCAATCATTCACAGACTAAGTATGTCATCTTTTAATCAATACATTGCGGACTCTAAATTCCCATTGGTGTAAACGTGAGTGGCTTCTAAGGCCTGAAGCCAGTTATGACCGGGCGAGGGTTTCTACTTATTTTGACTGGAATGATGAGAGAATAAATAATGACAGATTATCTGTAAACTACAGACCATGAAAACACATGATGTAGATAAACATAACCACTCTATTAGTCGTGTTTTAATCAAACACTGTTTCTTTAACTCATTTAGGCTTCATAATGGTGGGAGTGATTATTGGTTCCAAGAGGATGGGTGTCAATCCTGACAACGTGGCCACACCCATGGCAGCCAGCTTTGGAGACCTCATCACTCTTGCTTTTCTGGCCTGCTTCAGTCGATGGTTCTTCTCCATCATAGGTACGTAAATAAAGTTGATAACCTTGGGTTTTACTTGCAACAGTTATGCATTTGGCCAAAAGTGGGTATAAGTGTAATTTGTGTGTAACAGTAGCAATGATAGAGTAACTAATACTAACCCTACTGTCAGAAAAATTGTATGTAAATTATCAAAAAACGTTCCGTTCTCTGAGTTCCTAGTGAACAGACAAAAGCTGTCTTTGTTGCACCAAGCCAAAGACTTGGAAAATTCCACTGTGTACGATGGGAGGAGACGGGAGGGGTTATTTATTGTGATCCAAGACCTGCCCAAGCTCGATCAAGGACCAGTCCAAACCCGAGGCATCTTTTTCTTTTGTGTTAATGTGACCGAAAACAATGGCTGTTTACATTCCTTTAGAAACAGCTGTTGTTATGTAAACAGGGAATATCCATATATAGGAGGAGACGTAAATCTTTTTTTGTTAGAGCGTAATGACGTTTCGACTCAATGAGCCAAATTGAATTCTCTCTCTGTTTGATTATTTGCTTCTTGTCCTGTTTAATAGATGTCATCAGTGTTTGAACCTGACACCTACCATGTACTGTATAGAGCTGTCACTGTTGGCAATAGTAGGAAGGTTCTGCTACCTGTTTGTCATGCAGTGATAGGCCAGCCACAAAACTCATAAGTTCAAATGTGGCAGTAAATGTTTTAAAAGTATTACTCAACCCATTTGTAAACACCAAAGCTCAGTGTTTAAGTCAATTCTGTTTCAAATAGAAAAACTCACTGACAAAATTGTCTCTCGACAGAGCTGTATTCCTACGTGTTGTACCTCATCGATCTGTTCTTGCTGTGCTTGATCCCCCTGTGGATTGTGGTGTCATCCAAACACCCTGCGAGTCGCATTCTGCTTCGTACTGGTTGGGAGCCCATCGTAACAGCAATGTTCATCAGCAGGTACTTACTCATTTTGTTTAACTTGCATAATTACTGACTTGTCATACACATTGGGCCTGCTCTACAAAAGGTTTGCATGTGTTAAACACATAGCGCAACCAAAGCTGATCGACTAAGCTCAGGCTCAAAAGAATGCATCTTTTAAATACCGTATTTTCCGGACCAATGGGCGCACCGGATTATTAGGCGCACTGCCGATGAATGGTCTATTTTTTATCTTTTTTCATATATAAGGCGCACCGGATTATAAGGCGCATTAAAGGAGTCATAAGTTTTATTTTTTTTCTAAATGTAAAACACTTTCTTGTGGTCTACATAACATGTAATGGTGGTTCTTTGGTCAAAATGTTGCATAGATAATGTTTTACAGATCATCTTCAAGCCGCTTTCTGACGGTCGCTTCCGCATGTGCCGTTTTGTGGGCGGTCTTATTTACGTGGCTCACCTTCGGCAGTGTCTTCTCCCCGCCATCTTTGTTTTAGCGGTGTAGCGTGCAAGGACGGGAGTGGAAGAAGTGTAAAAAGATTGAGCTAACTGTTTTAATAACTTTCAGACTTTACTTAAATCAACAACGGAGCAGCATCTCCTCATCCGGAAACAACAACACCGGAAATGTGTGCCGTGAAAAACCGTCCGACCGGAACTCTCTAATAACTAAAGTTCCTTGGGTGAATAATGTAAACTCACTACACCGGTATGTTCTAGCGCTTTCATGGCAAGTTTACTGATAGATATAAGTAAGAACTTTACATTACTTTATATTAGAAATGGCAACAGCGGAGGATGGATGTCCCATAACAAGAAGATAGTGAAAAAGAAGAAGCTTATCGACTACATTGTCGACACAGACTACAAAGGCGGACTCCCGCAATTTTTCAGGATTTATCCAGATCCCAAATACAGATCAGCAGGTACCAGAAGGTAAGAAAAGTTTCTTTTGCATAATATTGCTAAACAAAACGCCAGATAATGTCTTACGTTATACACACACCATAATAATACTCAAATGTTGAAGCACATTTTAGCCTACCAAAGTCGTACTAAAACATTTTGATAGACTTTTGAGCGCCAAGTGTAATGTTCTATATTTTCAATGGAACATATAAAATGTTAGTGTTGTTTACTTGAGTCATATTGCCATCATAGTGCAGTCTACACATATCTATTATGTTTGACTGCCATCTACTGGTCACACTCATCATTACACCATGTACCAAATAAAATAGCTTCGAAGTGGGTAAGTAAAACCAGAATTATTCCGTACGTTAGGCGCACCGGGTTATAAGGCGAGTTTTGAGAAAAAAAAGGATTTTAAGTGTGCCTTATAGTCCGAAAAATATGGTAAGTAAACTAAAGAGCGCAATCCACTTAGCGTGTTTGTCTTCATGTATGTGCAGAATATATACTGATTATTAGAACGCCCACAATATCTGGAGGAGATGCAAATGTAATCATTTAGCACTCGCAATAGGCTTTATCAAGACTAAAGCAATTCTGCAGCCACTGTTCTGTGTCTATATTTGACATGTTTGAAATGTATGTGCAAACTGGCATGTTATGCACAAATGGCTGTGAGAAAGAGGCGATCATGTTGCAAAGACAAACGATGGAGAGAGAATCCTCCATCTTGCGTGTGTGTGTGTGTGTGTGTGTGTGTGTGTGTGTGTGTGTGTGTGTGTGTGTGTGTGTGTGTGCGTCTCAACATATTTGGACTGTCAGAAATGAAAAATTATGGACAAAATGTCTATTCAGTAATATCCTTTTATAATATCTTAGCTGCTGGATGATTTATGAGGTGGATTAAAACAAATTTAGTTGATGCGTTTTGGATCCAGGAAAGCAAGGTAGAGGTAGTTGCAGATTTAGGGTTGCACAGAGAAATCTATTGAGTGACATGTTGCTCCTCCGCAGGAGCAAAAACAACATACTTAAAAACTCATTTGTTTCCTGTGCCATCAAACTGTATAAGCACTCGCTAGGAGGGAGGAGGAGGGCAGGAGATAGAGGGACGATGGGGAGGAGCACAGGGACAATGCACAATTATATCACTTTCTGCTTTGATTACTATCATTGTTCTTATACACACATGTTTTTGTTTATACTTAATTACTCTCTTTTTTTGTCAACCTGTTAACGTTTTGTGTTGTTTTGCTATTATTTGTCACTGTCCTGCATACTGTATGTCAGGTTTAAACATAGATGACATCTATTAAAACAGACAAGAAGCAAGGAAATAAAAAGAGACAGGATTAAATTTTGCTCAATTTGAGGAGAGACGCCACCTCTTTTATTTGGACTTTACCTGTTTACATAACAACAGCTGTTTCTAAAGGAATGGGGGTATGTAAACAGCCATTGTTTTCGGTCACATTAACACAAAAGAAAAAGATGCCTCGGGCTTGGGCTGGTCCTGGATCGAGCTTGGGCAGGTCTTGGATCACAATAGATAACCCCTCCCGTCTCCTCTCATCGTATACATTGGAATTTTACAAGCCTTTGGCTTGGTACAACAAAAACAGCCTCTGTCTGCTCGCGGGAAGTTTCCAAAAACGGAAACTTTTGTGACAACATACATAAAATTACTCTGACACTGTAAATGACAGGGGTCAGCAACCAAAAACATTGAAAGAGCCATATTGGACCAAAAATACAAAAATACAAATCTGTCTGGAGCCAAATGAAAAGTCGTATATAATAAGTCTTATAATGAAGGCAACACATGATGTAAGTGTCTATATTAGCTATAATAGCCTACTATCAAAATGACAATGTGTCGCAGGCTGAAGCAAATCTTTGTTGACAGAAATGTTGAAATGTGATATTTATTCTACACATTTTTACAACGTTAGAAACCATTAGTAAATCAGAGGCTACTCAGAAGGTGAGATAACTCCTTGAAATTACTGGCTTTTAATGGCCAAAGGTATAGATGTGTGTGTCCAACTTAAAGGAAACGACAGGCTGTCTTCTTTTAATAGATTTATTACAATCTTTGGCGAGCTAGGTAATGTTTGCTGTGGTCTGGAACAACATGGCACACAAACAACTATCTGAAATGCAGCCAATATTACATACAGATATTGTGTCATGAGACATGAAAAAGTAAATTATATACAAAGAGGATACAAGTAAAGCATATTAAATGAGCTCAAATATACCTACAAATGAGGCATAATTATGCAATATATACATAAAGCTAGCATAAATAGCATGTTAGCATTGATTAGCTTGCAGTCATGCACTGACTAAATATGCCTGATTAGCACTCGAACAAGTCAATAACTTCAACAAAGCGCACCTTTGTGCATTCACGCACAACATGAAACTTTTGGTGGACACAATTAGACAACGGAGTGGACGATTTTACATGTAAACAAACTGTTGCATCACAGTCCACACACACTATGGTGAGTTCGAGAACCGCCAACATTGGTAGGACAAAACGATGTTCACCAAATACTCTCATCAGTGAAGCATACACACATACATATTAAACAGTGGGCTTTCTAACAATTGGGAAGGTTTGTGTCATGTTTGTCCTCAAACAAAAAACATATTAAAACAAAAAAAATATTTTCCTCCCATCTTTTTCCATTTTCTATCCTTTTTTAAAAATGCTCCAGGGAGCCACTAGGGCGGCACTAAAGAGCCGCATGCGGCTCGAGAGCCGCGGGTTGCTGAACCCTGGTATATGATGTTGCTGCTAGTGGAAGCTTGATTTCCCTGAGGGTATACACTCCTATCTATCGAAATACGATTGGAAACAATCCACAGTCAGAGAAATTGCAGTGATGCAGCCCAATTGAAGTGATGGAACAAGCTGTAGCTCATGTAGGCTAGCACAGGCACAGTATGAACGTCTGAGTGTGAGTATGCTTGGTTCAGGGCTATTTGTATATGATTTAATCACTTAAAACAGATCTGCACTCTTTAACCTCTCCTTCACACTATGGAAAATGTTTATTGAGGGTGTTTTTATTTTTTTATAGTATTGGTGGACTTATTTTGGACAAGACGATGTCAGATCCAAACATGGCAGGAATCATACTTTATGCTCCAGTCATCAATGGTGAGTTGTATTTTTTCTTCCGTCTAACAGTATTTGGTCGTAAATCAAAGTACTTGATTTGTTGTAACATTAACCTGATAATATGAACTTAAAGGGCCCCTCTAATGCTGATAACATTGGCACTTATTTCATAGTTCTGGATGATGCCTATAGGTAAACCCCTACCACCAAAGTAGACACAGTAGTGATTTTAAGCTTGTTTTTGAAGTGATTTAATTAATTCATATTATGTTCTACATATGGTGAATGTTTATATTCAACTTGGAGAAAGCGAACCACCAGGTTTAAGTAAAAATGGTTGAGCCCATAATAAATTAAGGAGCCTTAGTTGGACATTCGCATATGGACTGGGTTAACTCTCTCATGAGAAAAGGCAATAAATTCAGACTTTGGAATGCAAAAGGGATAGCTCTATTCTGGAGGAGAGACTCCATGTTTATCTTCTTGCCAAGATTTAAGGTACAACCTACAGAGGTTGTTTTCCGGTCACTTACATATGAACATCTCCTTACATGGTCAGGTTGTGCTGTCCTGACTTAGCACACACCCAGACACAGAAAGGAGGAATATAAAAACTGATGGTTTGGCTTCTCCAGGTTAGGAGTGCCTCATTATTATACCTAACCTCCTCCAGGAACTGCAGTCCTGTATAATGACGCTCGCTTGTAATAAAGCAACTTTTGGTTCAGTAAAGCGTCTCCGACATCTCTTTCAATCCAGCCACACTGCTGTGTTGCCCTTCTGTCCGGACGGGGATGACAAGACCAGAAATACACATCATTTTGGAATGGTCACTTTTAGCCCTAAAATGTGGGCGGGCCGTCATCAACCTGCTGACGTTACCGACAGAAGACTGGAGGAAATTTCATATTGCGTAGAATGTGTTTTGGTAGCATCTTTATCCCAAAACACTTTGATCTTGCACAGAATTTAAAGAATTGGAAAATATGTCTGCCAGATGCAATTTTGCAGGTTGTAACAATACAACTAAAGAAGGGTTCAGCTTGCATACATTTCTAAAAGATAGGAATATGAGGAAAGTATGAACCTCTCCAGTCAAACTGGCTCACGTAAAATGGGACGAACCAAGCGAGAGTCCAAGCCGTATTCTATTTTGCGTCCTCTTCAACTGATGTTTTTGATTGATTGATTGAGACTTTAATTAGTAGGTTGCACAGTGAAGTACATATTCCGTGCAATTGACCACTAAATGGTAACACCCGAATAAGTTTTTCAACTTTTTAAGTCGGGGTCCACTTAAATTGATTCATGATACAGATATATACTATCATATATATACTATCATCATAATACAGTCATCACACAAGATAATCACATTGAATTATTTACATTATTTACAATCAGGGGTGTGGAGGGGTGGGGGGGGGGTAGGATATGGACAGCAAGTAGGAGAGAGAGAGAGAGAGAGAGAGAGAGAGAGAGAGAGAGAGAGAGAGAGAGAGAGAGATCAGAAGGCATAAGTATCTGCATTTGATTGTTTACATTTGATTATTAGCAATCCGGGGAGGGTGTTAGTTTAGAGTTGTAGCTGCCTGGAGGTGAACTTTTATTGCGGTTTTGAAGGAGGATAGAGATGCCCTTTCTTTTATACCTGTTGGGAGCGCATTCCACATTGATGTGGCATAGAAAGAGAATGAGTTAAGACCTTTGTTAGTTCGGAATCTGGGTTTAACGTGGTTAGTGGAGCTCCCACTGGTGTTGTGGTTATGGCGGTCATTTACGTTAAGGAAGTATTTTGACATGTACGTCGGTATCAGGGAGGTGTAGTGGATTTTATAGACTAGGCTCAGTGCAAGTTGTTTAACTCTGTCCTCCACCTTGAGCCAGTCCACTTTAGAGAAGTGGGTAGGAGTGAGGTGGGATCTGGGGTGGAGGTCTAGAAGTAACCTGACTAGCTTGTTCTGAGATGTTTGGAGTTTAGATTTGAGGGTTTTGGAGGTGCTAGGGTACCAGGAGGTGCATGCGTAATTGAAAAAGGGTTGAATGAGAGTTCCCGCCAGAATCCTCAAGGTGCTTTTGTTGACCAGAGAGGAGATTCTGTAGAGAAATCTCGCTCGTTGGTTAACCTTTCTGATTACCTTGGTTGCCATTTTATCACAGGAAAGGTTAGCCTCTAGAATGGAACCTAGGTAGGTGACCTCATCTTTCCTGGTGATAACAATGTCACCCACTTTTATGGTGAAGTCATTGACTTTCTTAAGGTTGATGTGGGACCCAAACAGGATGGATTCTGTTTTACCCAAGTGTATGGATAGCTTGTTGTCAGCGAGCCAGGTGCAAGTTCTACAGAGCTCAGCACTGAGGATTTTCTCCACCTGTGACTTGTCCTTGCCGGATACCAGCAGGGCAGAGTCATCCGCAAACAAAAAGAATTCACAGTCGCATGCCGATGACATGTCGTTTATGTATATTAGGAACAGTAAAGGTCCCAATATACTGCCTTGGGGGAATCCACAGCTCACAGAGGGGGGGGGGGGGGGGGGGGGGGGGGGGACACGGTGCCGTTCACCTCTACCACCTGCTCCCTCCCCTCCAAGTAAGATTGCATCCAGCTCCATGAGGTTTTGTTAAATCCGATTGCTCTGAGCTTATCCAACAGTATAGCGTGGTTAACGGTGTCAAAGGCCTTCTGAAGGTCCAGCATGACCATGCCGCAGTATTTGCCCGCGTCCACCTCATGTTTGATGTGGTCGGTCAGATAGAGAAGGCATGTGTCAGTGGAGTTGTTAGTTCTGAAGCCGGATTGGAATTTGTACATGAGTTTATTAGTAGCAAGGTAACTATCGACCTGTTCATAAACTATTTTCTCCATTACTTTCGAAATGGAACTGAGAATAGAAACAGGTCGGTAGTTGCCAGGTTCCAATTTGCTTCCTTTTTTAAAGAGGGGAGTTACTCTTGCTATCTTAAAATCTTTTGGTACTTGGCCTTGTGTAATTGATAGGTTTATTATGTGCGTGATGATCGGGGCAATGATGGAGGCAGAGTCCCTGCGGAATCTGGAGGGAATACTATCAAGGCCGGTGGCCTTGTTAGGGTGGAGCGCGCTCAATTTTTTAAACACCTCATCAGCTGTGACCATTTCTAATTTGAAATCATCGTTGGATACTCCTAGCTTTCTGTAGAAGGCTTTAATGTGTTCTACACCAAAGCGACCAGAGTGGTGGGACAGCTTGTTGACAAGAGTTGCGGCTATGCTGGTGAAAAATATGTTAAGTCTGCTAGCTACCTCCATTTTGTCTGTAATGAGGGAGTCACCCTCCTTGATGCTGGTGTTGGTTAGTCTTGTTTTAAGTTTCTGGCTGCAACCAGGAAGCTGGTTGTTGAGAATTTTCCAGAGCTCACGTGGCTTATTTGTGTTTTCCTCTATTTTGTCGTTAATGTAATTTTTTTTTAAGGATTTAGTCAGGTTGGTTTACTTATTTCTTAATTTATTGCATTGCTTTTTGAGAGTTGAAAGGAGTAATTTGAGGTTGATATTATTGGGTTGTTTATCTACTTCTGTTTTACATTTTTGGTATTCAGAGTATTTTCTGTCTCTGTCTTTAATGGCAGCTAATAGGTCCGGATTCATCCATGGTTCCGAGCGGGCTTTGATCCTGACTGTTTTCACGGGAGCCATGTCATTTAGTATCTTTAGGAACGCCGTTTTGAAGCGATCCCAAGCAACATCGACCAGGTTGCTCGCGAGCACAGGGGACCAGTCCCACTCATCTAATTTTAAATTAAAATTGTCATTGGAGTATTTTTTGAGGGATCTGGATTGGGCTGTTATGTGGCCATTGGCTTTGGGTTTAGCTATTTTGCGGGTGCAGAAGGTTAGATAGTGGTCGCTAAGACCACAGATCATGACCCCACTATTTTTTATTTTAGGCCGGTCTGAAGTGAGAATGAGATCTATGGTTGATTGGGTGGAATCACACACCCTTGTAGGTAGCGCTATTAGCTGGGAAAGACCGTGCAGATTACAAAACTTGCTGAAGGATCTGAAGACAGGCGCATCTTTGCGTTGGATATCTGTGTTCAGATCCCCAGTTATAATTTTCTCCACGTTGTCTGTTCCTGCCAAGCACTCTTCCAAATCCCCATAGAAATCACTCTGATTAGGGGGTCTATAAACAGTCCCTATTAGTACCGGCTTAGCGTTTTTAAATTTGATTTCCGCCCACACAGATTCCAGGTCATTGTGGTTAAGATCAGTGCGAGTTATGTATTTAATATCTTGGTGAATATACATACAAACGCCCCCATGCAGTTTATTCCTATCCTTTCTGATAACCGAATAGTTTTCTATTTCTATCTCTGAGTCAGAAATACTTTGATCAAATTTGGTTTCAGAGAAACACAAGATTTTTACCTTTGTGTTGAGGAACATTTCTCTGATTTGGTCGAGTTTGGCTCCAGAGAGGCTGTTCACATTAAGGTGGATGATGTGTAGTCCACTAGAACCAAAAAGAGCATCAGAGTCCGCTGTGTTGTGGTACTGACCAGAAAAGTTGTTGGTTATTATTGGTGTTGAAGTTTAAGAGCAGAAGGGAGAGAGAGGAGAGAGAGAGAGAGGCATATTGATCTTCCTCCAGGTGAAGGGGGAGGGAGGGGGAGGGCAGGTAGGGTTGGTGGGGGTGGGGTTGGATTTCCTTTTGGCGGGCTTTTTTGAAGACAAAGAGAACAACGAAAATGTTTGTGTAAAGGCGCCTCTAAATCCAGTGTATGCCGCGTCCTCGACCGTCAGGGACCGGGGAGAGGCCGCGTGGACCCCCGCCATCTCGTGCAGTTCCCCGCCATCACCGATGTCTGGGTCGCCGTCCACAGCCGCCGCCGCGTTGTTCACCGCCGCTGAGTCGTTGCCTTCTCCGATGACTGGGTCGTCCTTCACCGCCGCTGCCGAGCCTCCGACCGTGTCGATGAACGGGGCGAAGTCCTCCGCCGAGCCGCCGATCGCTGGAGCACAGGTGAGCTTGAGCTGAGATGAGCCGGTAGCCGAGTTAGCTTCGATGGCGACGCTAGCAGTAGCATTGCTAGTCTTCGCCAGTCGGGACAACATTAACTGTGTTGTTACAGGTCCAGGGTTGAGTTCTGTGTCTCCTGATAGTAGAAGTAATAGTAGTATTATTGACTTTCTGTCTATCCTTCCAGTCAGGGGCATGTTCCCTTTGCATCGATGGGCAGTCAAGCACGATGCTAACACTTTAGCTCCAAAGCCAAGGTGCTTCGCCGATGTATTGTCGTGGAGATAAAAGTAGCTGTGAATGTCCATTTCGCGTTCTTGACTCTCATTTTCAAGAGGGTAAAGTATCCGAGGAGGTTTAAAATATAAATCTGTGATCCACAGTAGAAAAAGGAGGAAGTGTGGGATAATCCGAGCAGTTGTTTGAATTCCCGATCGGGAGCGAAAGAGAGTGCAACCGCTCATCTCGGCGTCCTGCAAAAAAACGATGTTTTCATCAAGGGTCTTGAGGAAATGCTAAAAGAGCATCATGAAACACAGGCTATTTTCATCTTAATGTTAACCATATATGTTTTGAAGTAATCATGGACCAGAGCGACAAAACCATGCAATGAAGTGATCAAAATAATAGTTTTACATGCCTTTAGACCAGGGGTGTCCAAACTTTTTTCACTGAGGGCCGCACACAGAAAAATTAAAGCATGCGGGGGCCATTTTGATATTTTTCATTTTCAAACCATAACCAAATATATGGATTTTGTTTGTTTTTTACCTTTAGGGCTCCCGGGGACCATAAAGGGTCTAAGTCATTAAAATGTTAAAAACAAGTCAAATTATTATTTTTTAAATTTATTTAACGCTTACAGTAAATCTCTACAGTATATCAACTTCAGGTTGATATAAAGTTTAAAAAAACAAAAAGGTTTTATGCTTTTTCTGTCAAAGACAACTTAGTTTTTTATAATAAAACTGAAATATGCCGTATTTCCCCCACTGCCCAAAACATTCAGAAAGCAATGTTTGATGTGAAGTAATTAGAGCCTTAAAAAGATCAATAATGCAGGACACCATTGATTTTAATTCATTATTATTTTTGAGTAATCACAGTGAAAAGATAAATAAAATCCCATTAAATATATTTGGCATCCAAAAGGTGCCCCACTCAGAAAGTGATAAATTGTTATTAGTTTTTTTTTTTACTTTCAACACTTAAGTTACGAGATCAACTTCAGATATATCTGTCGATTTTACGTTTGAACTATTATTTTGTTTGTTTTATGCTCTTTTGTCAAATAAAATGTTGATGTTTTTGTATGGCAACCACACAATATATGCAATATTTTCCACATAAAACATTTTAAAGTGAAATATTTGAAATAATTGGAGCCTTGAATAGGTCAATAATTCTTATCTTATTAATCATTGATTTTTTTTTTTTTCAGCAATGGCAAAAAAAGAAAAATAAAGATAGACAAAAGAAAAAAAAAAAGCCTGCAAGGCAGTTTTGTGTCAACATTGCAACTTTTCTAGTTAGATTTCACTTCATTTCCACTTTTTTAAATGTTTTTTTTAATTTTTGCAACAGCATTTCCAGAATGTGTGGCGGGCCGGTAAACAATTAGCTGCGGGCCGCAAATGGACCCCGGGCCGCACTTTGGACACCCCTGCTTTAGACAATGTCCATGCGGGGAAATGGACTCCAGTTCTGTCACACCAAGAGTGGGTGGCATATCGAGTCTTGCGATGGAAAGAGGGCGTTCCAAGTACAGTTAGTAATCTACCGATTACCCAAAAACTAATTGACATTATGGGAAATTACTTCCAAAATAATTTTTACGAGCAAAATATACATGAAGAAAACTTGTTAGAGAAGTTTCAATATTCTGTACGCTATGGGTGTGTGTGTGTTTGTGTGTGGTTGTCTGTCTCTATACATCACAGTGTTTGATACCCATATCCTGGATCACTAAATAAAGTATTACAGTATCTGTAATCCATTTACATCAGGGGTCTCAAACTCAATTTACCTGGGGGCCGCTGAAGGCAGAGTCTGGGTGAAGCTGGGCCGCGTCAGGTATTCCACAAGAAAAGCTTTGTTAAAAAAAATTCAACTCTGCTCAGATGTTTATATTTTAGTTTTTTTCAACGCAAATAAAGATGGAAAAATAAATTACAAATTAAATATTAACAAGCAATTAATAAATTAAATATAGATTTTAATTCCAGTTGGTGTCACTGTCGTGTTTAGCCGGCGTACAAAAAAACGTAATTTCCAACTGTAAAGGCGGTCGGAGGATATTAGCTTAGTAGCATTCTCTTTACTTTTTTGCACTTTATATTAATGTCTTTCATGATGACATGAACACCATGGCATTTGTAGATGGTAGAATGTAATGGGATAGGGAGTGCAAAAAGACAACTACTTCCGGAGTGTTTGTTATCCACCGTGCTGTTGTTGTTGTAAATGTAATCATAGAAACAAAAAAAAACAAAAACAAATTACATCATATACAAATATATGTGCTCTAGTGTTTATTGTGTGAGGCAATGCAAATACAATGCAAATAGCGCAATGAAAATAACAAATCATGACCCACAAATAACGGTGCGAACCTATAATTGTTGCGGGATATTGAAGACTGTTATAGGGAGCTTCGGATTGTTCTACACATTTCCCACAATGCATTGCCGTTGGCCATATTGGAATGCTTTGTTTGTATCACGTCAATTGTTGCTGATCAGTCAACTAGTGATACTAATAATAGAGATGACGTGTGCGATTTTCAACTGCCACAATCGAAGTGGTATAGATATTACTTGCTTTTTTCCCAAGCATATTTCTAGAAAAACCGAAGCAGCTGAAAAGAAGAGTTAACGGCAAAGGCGAACATGGATTGCTGCAATCAACTGAGATGTGATGTGCTATGACGACTTTGTGTTTGTTTGGATCATTTCATTCAGGTAAATAAGGGTGCATGTGTATTGTGCATGTATGTAGTATTAATAGATATTGAGATATAATTGATGATATAGGAATAATAACCATTGTTAAATGTGAAGTGAATTATACCGTATACAATTGTCTTATATGAATGTGAAGTTAATCCTACTAATAATTAAAAGACAGCAGCAGTTGGATTTTAGGAGAGATAATAAAAACATTAGCAACATCTGGTGGAAAGCCCCACAGACCAGGCCACCCGACTCAAACTGACCAGAGGATTTAATAGTGCTTACAAAGTACAAAGAAGAAGAATAATGAGAAACACCGTCAACCCTATTGAAAATGGGATATTGTTCATCTCAGTATGTTTATCATGACTGACTTAATTATTTATTACAAAAACTGCTGTATTAATCATTCACGGATGTCATTGTGCTACAAAAAGAAGTCAATGAACGTATGTATTTGTAAACGCTCTGAAGTGGGAAAGGGGTAGGATTAAATAAGATTTGCTTCTTCCTACGCCTTTTCGGACATGATGTAAAGTGAAATGATGTGAAATTGTGTAATGTATTATGCTGTAAGTGTGTTCATGTTCGAAATAAACTAAAGAAAAAAAGAAAATAAATAATGTCAAGGAAAGATTGATTGGCCAGACTGACCGGCACCAAAGCTAGAACCACAAAGCGTAAGGGTCTTTGTGTAAAAGGTATTTAAGCACAGTGGTCCGAGAGGACAGCAGAAGAGAGTAATCGGGCCTACTCATTCTCCTGGAGCTGCAGCTCCGGTCGGAGGCTCGCTGAAACAAATAAAGCTTTTTGACCAAAAGGGACAAGCGGTAGAAAATGGATGGATGGATGGATTCCTAGTTGGCATCTCCTTGGCTCATCACCCATCACACAGCCATCAAATATACAACAATTGTCTTCCTTAGAGCTCCCATCAGTTCCTTTTACAAGGAAGATGTGTTTCTTTGTGTCTGACTAAATCCTTTGAAATGTAATTAGCCTCGTGGTCAGCCGTGAGTTTACGACTGTGACGGTCACAGTCGTAAACTCATGGCTGACAGGAAGGTTGAGCCAATACTCAAGCCAACCAGAACATCCAAATATCAATGGATAGACTTACTGGAGTTACCATGACAGTCTGAGGAAGTGGTACAAGACAGAGCCAAATGATATGAAGTTAAGGACCTTCGAGGTTGGACGATACTAATTAAAGCTTGCTTTGGACTACATGAGAGGTGCAGAGAATGAGAGAGACTAGACCTCTTCTTCCTGATGGAGTGCTTGGTTTGTTTGCTGAGATTGTCTCCTTCCCGGGATGGACTGTGTTCTCTTTCAGTCAATCGATTTGTAAAATAAATCTAAGACGGTGAATCTGAAAATTGACAACACGTCGGTGAGCTTTATTATAGATCAAACGAACACGCGTAGGACAAGAAGTTATACTCCCTTCAGTTTATACAGATAAACATAAACGTCATGAACCCATCCACAAACAAAGCGGTCGTAGCTTTCTAGACTCTTATCCTTTTGACCGTCCTTCAATGTGTAAAATGGGCTGGGTTGAAAAATAAATAGTTCACAAAGTCTGGGTATGAAACATCTGGGAAGGTGTTGCGGTCTCTGCTGTACTCTGAGTTGTTGATCTTGAACGGAACATTAAATTCAATAACGGCTGTTTGCTCCTTATAACGACAAAGAGATTTCTTATCTAATGGGGATTGAACCTGGAACCCTTACCTTGCTGGCACGGCCGCTCTACCAACCAAGGCATGCCCCCCCCCACATATAATTTATACTTACTGTAAGATCATACGACTTTAATCAAAATATGCAAACAATTGGATGCTTAATATTTTTCACTTATAAACTAAGCCTTTTTTGAAGAGAAAATTACAGTATAGCAAAAAAAAAAAGGCCACACAAGAACATAGGAGACAGAATTGATCTGCTGGTGCCTTTTACACAGAACCCAACAATGTGGGATATTCAAATAATTAGATGAGCAAAAATATGATGGCCAGGAATACAATCCAATAAACAGCAAGCCACCAGTGATCTACAGCAGTGGTACCCAACCACCGGACCGCGGCCCGGTACCGGTCCATGGATCGATTGGTACCGGGCCGCACAAGAAATAAAAAATTTAAAAAAAAAATATATATATATATATACTGTATATATATATATATTATTTTTTTAAAAATTAAATCAACATAAAAAACACAAGATACACTTACAATTAGTGCACCAACCCAAAAAACCTCCCTCCCCCATTTACACTCATTCACACTCATTCGCACAAAAGGGTTGTTTCTTTCCGTTATTAATATTTATGGTTCCTACATTATATATCAATATGGATCAATACAGTCTGCAGGGATACAGTCCGTAAGCACACATGATTGTATTTTTTATGCCAAAAAAATAAAATAAATACAAATTAAAAAAAATTAAATCATAGGATACAATGTCCGTGAGACTCTCCTCAATATATTGAGTCCAAATTGAATTATGTCTCTGTTTAATTATTTGCCTCTTGTCTTGTTTAATATATGTCATCAGTGTTTGAACCTGACAGTGTACACTTGATAACAAATGCAAAACTGGTTCAAAACGCCCTATTTAAATGTGGTTTTTGCCTGTACTAACATCTACTACCATGCACTACATGTAAACCATATCCATGTCGCCATGCTCCTACCTGAGGCATTTTTTCATGTTGTTGACATGCAGCACACAAATATAAAATGTACCACCTTTTTTAGGCTATATTGAAGTCCAACCCAGACAACAGAACCTACTTTTAACATGCTGAAGGTTATTGATTCAGACGCAAGAAATTGCACATTGCATGACTTTTTTTTCATATGGGAGATATAATATAAAAATGTATTTCCTATATAAAAAAACAAACACCAATTAAAAAAAAAAAAAACGCCATCAGGCACCAAAATGTATCAGCCCCTTAAGTCATCTAGCAACTACAAAATTATAAAATGTCATTGCTTGACAACATAAGTCAAATATTTTTTATTTCTGAAAGTCCAAATATGCTGACACGCACACAGACAGAATATTCTCTTTTCTCGTTCCTTTTTCTTTGCAGCGTGATCGCCTCCTTTCACACAGCAATTTCTGTGTAACTGTGCGAGTTTGCACGTACATTTCAAACATGCTAAATGTAGACGCAAAACAGTGGCCGCTGAACAGTTTGCCTTGATACATCACATTACAAGTGCTAAATAAATATATTTGCATCTCCTCCTCCTAGTAATATGGTCATTCTATTAACCGGCGTATATATTGCATTTACATGAAGACAGACATGCTAAATGGATTGTGCTCTCTATTTTGCTGATTTTGTAGATCAGCTTTGTGTGTGCTATCAAGTTTGCACACCTTTAGTAGATCAGGCCCCAGGTGTTTTTTCCACCTTTACTGTACCAATGTTGGTTTTAACACAGGACTAGGTAGCAAATAATACAACATTTCCCATAATGCTGGTTTTCAACACTCAACACACAAAAGTTGAGAAATCGGGACACAAGGGGTGGATAAAATGTACATGTTTTTTCGCGGGAAAATCCGGATGGGTCCTACAGCATTTGCAACTTGACAAAAAGTCCAATGAAAGTATACTGGTGCCAAGCAATCCAGGGAATATAATTGCACACAAATCTAGAATTATTTATGTCACTCAATATTTCCTACTGAACACCCCCCCTTTTTTTACCCCACAAAGATGTTTCTGATGACCCCCAACCTCCTTTTCTTCTTCTCCTTACCACAGGTATTGGAGGCAACCTCGTCTCCATACAATCCAGCCGCATTTCCACCAACTTGCATTTGAATTTCTCACCTCGGGAGGTTCCTGAAGATCGTAGGAGTTGTTACAACCCTTGCAGCACCTTTTTTGGTTCAGGTAAAAAGTCAAAAGGGGGTAGATGTAGCATCATCTCCTGACCTAACATATTATATACACTGTTGCGTGTGACCAGTCTTCCTCTCAGGGAATATAACACACTGGTCAATCCCAAATTATTTTGGATGACATATATGTTGAGTAAGAAGGACCACAGAGACAGAATAGTACTTGGCCAAGTTTTATTAAAGCTATTGGAGACCAGCCCTTACAATGCGACAATAGCAGCAGCAAGAAGAGGTCTAAATTCAAACAAAAAAAGACTCAGTTTATTTAGAGCGAAAACAGCCCGTCCCGCCCAGAAAGAAATACAGCTGTTGTTCCAAACAGATAAGGGAGTATGTTATACCCCTACGCGGACAGTACAGCGCCTTCAAGGTGAAACAAAGAGTTTACTAGCAGACATAAGATAAAAAAACCAAAGTGTTAACATTAGACAATATTAGCTGCTTTAAACATGACTATGGATTAAGAAAGTGGATTAAAAATATATGCATTCTCCACAATACATACACACATTCTGATCTTCTTTGAATTCACAGGACCAAATCGCAAATCTGCAAAGGTTCTTCTTCTGATGGTCCTTCCTGGTCAGTTGGTTTTCTTGTACGCAAT
This sequence comes from Entelurus aequoreus, assembly GCF_033978785.1. Classification (NCBI taxonomy): domain Eukaryota; kingdom Metazoa; phylum Chordata; class Actinopteri; order Syngnathiformes; family Syngnathidae; genus Entelurus; species Entelurus aequoreus. The sequence goes on along the minus strand of NC_084754.1, from coordinate 14,186,875 downwards.
TCACCTGATAAAAGGAGCCCACACAATGCCCAGCCCTCTTTTCACAGTTGCCTTCTTGTCAGCTTCGCTCATTCAGGTACAGTAAGTCAGACATACTGTGTGTGCATGCTTACTCTGTTTTTTTCCCCCCTTTATTGATAGTTCCATGTTTCTGTCACCCAGGTCCTCTCCTTGCTGTGTATCGCTGACTGCATGGTGCACTCCTTATGGAGGAGGGGTAAAGACCCTGACAGTTACTCTATACCCTATCTCACTGCTCTTGGTGATCTATTAGGGACTGCTCTCCTTTCCCTTGCCTTCTTATTACTTTGGTGCACTGGATATAGTGTATGAGTTCAGAGGAATATGTACAAATGAAATGTCTGTGTGTGTGTGTGTGTGAGCGTGTGTTCACGTGTGTGTGCACCCACCTATGTGTGTTTGTGTTCCTGAATGTGAGACAATGAGAAAACACAATCAATAAAGTATTGTATAGATACATTTGATCGATTTAATAAAAAGACATACCCAACTACAAAAGATAGATAGATAGATAGTACTTTATTGATTCCTTCAGGAGAGTTCCCTCAGGAAAATTCAAAGTTAATTAAATTAATTAAATTAAATATGCAATTTCAGAAGAAATTGCATGTGAATGCTGAAAAGCTGAAGCTGAACGGAAATGCTAACAGGCAGCGTCCCGGCCAGATAGCGTTGACGAACAAATCATGCGACTCTAAGGTGCTGTTACAATTTAAAAGGCTATTTGGGATTCCTAATTAAATATTCATACTCATTAAAGATTAGCTCAGATTGTATTTCAATGTTGCTCATATTATGATGACGCTTATTGAATATTCATGCATAGTAGGTTAGTACTGAAGGTATTATGCTTATAATTGAATGTGAAGTGAATCTCTGTTGAAACCTGTTGATAATTTGTAGACACTTAGACTAAACCTCTAGACGGGCTGGGATTACCTGTTGTAAAACAGTTAAACAAGCTAAAGAGGTGAACAAGGGGGGTAGAGCAAGGCCAGGGCTTTTTGGAGATTGTCATAACAACCATGTTGATGGATAAACACTTTGCTCAAAAGAAACAGCAACAAACCAATAAAAAGATAAGGCACAGATAAGGTTAACATCCATCCATCCATCCATCCATCCATCCATCCACCCATCCATCCTCTTCCGCTCTGAAGTTGGGTTGCGGGGGCAGCAGCCTAAGCAGAGAAGCCCAGACTTCCCTTTCCACAACTATTTAGTCCAGCTCTTCCCAGGGAATCCCAAGGCATTCTCAGGCCAACTGGGAGACATAGTATTTGCACAGTGTCCTGGGTCTTCCCAGTGGTCTTAAAACTGTCAGATGCGCCCTAAACACCAGGGAGGTGTTCGGGGAGCATTCTGACCAGATGCCCAAACCACATCATCTGACTCTTCTCAATGTGGAGGAACAGCAGCTTTACTTTGAGCTCCCCCCTAATAAAAGAGCCGTCGCCGCCCAACGGAGGAAACTCATTTCGGCCTGTGATCTTGTCCTTTTAGTCATAACCCAAAGTTCATGACCATAGGTGAGGATGGGAACATAGATCGATTGGTAAATTGGGAGTTTTGCTTTGTGGTTCAGCTCCTTTTTCACCACAATGGAAAGCATCACTGCAGACGTCGCACTGATCAGCCTGTCGATATAACAATCCAATCTTCCCTTACTCGTGAACAAAACCCAGAGGTACTTGAACTCCTCCACTTGGGGCAGGATCTCCTCCCCAACCCTGGGATGGCACTCCACCCTTTTGCGGGCGAGAACCATGGACTCGGACTTCGAAGTGCTGATTTTCATCCCAGTCGCTTCACACTCAGCTGCGAACCGATCCAGTGGGAGCTGAAGATCCTGGCCAGATGAAACCAGTAGGACCATATTAAAAAAAATCAAAGACCTAATTCTGCAACCACGAAACCGGATCCCCTCAACGCCCTGACTGCACCCAGAAATTCTGTCCATAAAAGTTGTAGAATCTGTGACAAAGGGCAGCCCTGGCGAAGTCCAGCCCTCACTGAAAATGGGTCCGACTTACTGCCGGCAATGCGGACCCCACAATCGGCTGGTTCAATACCCCATACTCTCTAAGCACTCTCCACATGACTTCCCGAGGGACCTCGACTGGTTGGGCAAACTCTCATGCACCCTCAAGGGTCCTTGCGCGAGTATAGAGCAAGTCCACAGTTCCACGACCAGGACGAAAACAACACTGCTTCTTCGAGGTTCGACAATCCGGCATAGCCTCCTGTCCTGTACACCTGAATAGACCCTAGAGGGAAGGCTGAGGAGTGTGATCCCACGATAGTTAGAACAGACCCTCCGATACCGCTTTTTAGATAGCGGAACCACAACCCAGTCTGCAGAGTCTTGTCAAAAACAACAGCCCTACAGCATCCAGGGCCTTAAAGGGAAACTTCGGTTTTTTTCAACCTGGGCCCTGTTTTCATAATTTTTTCTGTATATGTGAGTGCTGGATAAAACATTTTTTGAGGTCGCGCCAGTATTGAGCAGGGCAGGCAGCCTCCAGCCCAGCTAACGCTCGTACACAGGGCAACTGGCTCTCGTCAAAATTCGGCCTATAAACATGCATTTTTTTCACACTGACAGGCTCAGATAGTTACAATGAGTGTCCGACAACATACTAGAAAGGAGAAATTAACGTATGTCTCTACCTTTAGCTGGAGATCGCTGTTTGTTGTGAGCTGTGTCCAAATCTCACCACGCTACAAATCTCGTTCCGAAATCTCGCGATAACTCGCGACAAAACACCGGTGGAAAAACAGTTACCTGACTGAGGTGAAGAGAGATGACTGAAGTGATTTTCTGTTGGATTACCGAAGACTGTTATTTTAGTTTTATAGAAAAGTTTGTTTGTTTGTCTGTCATGGCTGAATTTTTGCCTGATGTGGACGATTTGATTTGTCGCGAGTTATCGCGAGATTTCGGAACGAGATTTGTAGCGTGGTGAGATTTGGACACAGCTCACAACAAACAGCGATCTCCAGCTAAAGGTAGAGACATACGTTAATTTCTCCTTTCTAGTATGTTGTCGGACACTCATTGTAACTATCTGAGCCTGTCAGTGTGAAAAAAATGCATGTTTATAGGCCGAATTTTGACGAGAGCCAGTTGCCCTGTGTACGAGCGTTAGCTGGGCTGGAGGCTGCCTGCCCTGCTCAATACTGGCGCGACCTCAAAAAATGTTTTATCCAGCACTCACATATACAGAAAAAATTATGAAAACAGGGCCCAGGTTGAAAAAAACCGAAGTTTCCCTTTAAGGAACTCAAGGATCTCAACCCTGCCACCGAGGACCTTCTTAACTACCTCGGCAATCTCAGCCTCAGAAGTAGGAGAGCCCACCATAGAGTCTCCAGGCACTGATTCCTCATTGGAAGACGTGTAGGTGGGATTGAGGAGGTCTTCCACCGATCCCATCATCAACATCCCAAGTTGACGCCAGCAGCACACCGTCCCCACTATTCACGGTGTTGACAGTGCACTGCTACCCCCCTCCTGATGGATGGTGGTCCAGAATCGATTCAAACCCGCCCGGAAGTTGTTCTCCATAGCTTCTCCGAACTCCTCCCTTGACCGAGTTTTTGCATTTGCACCCGCCAGAGCTGCACACCGCTTGGCCTGTTGCAGTAATGTGCGGTGAGGTCCATGGCTGGTGAGGCACCGACTTCATCACAGTCAGATTTACAAACATATGAACCCTAAAGAGCAGGAGTGTCCAAACTTTTTCCACTGAGGGCCGCACACGGAAAAATTAAAGCATGTGGGGGCCATTTTGGTATTTTTCATTTTCAAACCATAACAAAATATATACATTTTTTATTTATTTTACCTTTAGGGGTCCCGGGGACCATAAAGGGTCTCAGTCATTAAAATGTTAAAAATAAGTCAGATTATTATTTATTTTATTTTATTTAACGCTTACAGACTATATCAACTTCAATTTGATATAAAGTAATACAAATAAAAAAATATGTTTTATGGCTTTTCTGTCAAAAACAACTTACTTTTTTATAGTAAAACTGAAATATGCAGTATTTAGTCATTAGAGCCCTAAAAGATCAATAATGCAGGACACCATTGATTTTAATTATTTCATATTTTTGAGTAATCACAGTGAAAAGATAAATAAAAAATCACTAAATATATTTGGGATCCAAAAGGTGCCCCACTCATAAAGTGATACATTTTTATTAGGTTTTTCTTTTACGAGATCAACTTCAGATATATCTGTCGATTTTATGCTGGAACTATTATTTTGTTTGTTTTATGTGCTTTTGTCAAAGAAAACTTTGATGTTTTTATATGGCAACAACACAATATATGCAATATGTACCACATAAAACCTTTTAAAGTGAAACATTTGAAATAATTGGAGCCCTGAAAATAATTCATTATAACATGGATTTTTTTTCATTATTTTTTTTTTTGAGCAATGGCAAAAAAAAGAAAAATGAAGAAAGACAAAAGAAAAAAAACAGCCTGCATGGCAGCTTTTGTGTCAACATTGCAACTTTTTCTCGTTAGATTTCACCTCATTCCACTTTTTTTAATGTTGTTTTTTATTTTTACAATAGTATTTCCAGAATGTGTGGCGGGCCGGTAAACAATTAGCTGCGGGCCGCAAATGGCCCCTGGGCCGCACTTTGGACACCCCTGCTAAAGAGTATCTTATTCACCATTTGATTGGCAGCAGTTAATGGGTTATGGTTAAAAGCTCATACCAGCATTCTTTACACATACAAACTGTAGCACACAAAAAAGCACATTTAATAAAAAAAACATTATTATGGTCTTACCTTTCTTGCTGGACATCCACACAGTCAGCCAGCCTTTGCGTGTGTACCACGCCGTTTGAAAAGAACGGGTCTTCTGTCCCGAAGTCAAAAGCAAAACTTTTAGCTCCGGCGTTGGTCTACCTTTAATTATTACCTCCTGCTTTGACTGAAAGTCCAGTTTAGAAAACTGTTTTATTTTACATATGTAATCCTCCATGTTTTTAATAAAAGTTCAGGCGAGAGGAAATAAACAATCGCTGTACTTGACTTGCAAACTTTTTTTTTTTTTTCTTCTGCGGCCGAGGAATGATCTCTGGGATCAGTACCGCCATCTACCACCAGGAGGCCGGATTACTGCGGGCCTCAGCCAGTACGTTTTTTGCAGCAGTTTTATGAATGCTCAGCACAAAAAATACGTTACACACATACAGTTGTTGACAAAATACACTGTACATTTTATACCTCAGCTAACTAAACTATGCCATAGTTTAGTTACCTGATATAATTCATATAGCAATACGGTCTCACTGCACAGCAGGCCAGCAGTTAGCCGAGTCATTGCGCAATCCATGTTGAGGCTCAACTGAGTGACGTGCCTCAACTGGCTGCTGATCACTGCACCGTCTCTTCTCAGTATTTGAACGGCAAATGTGAAAATAAAAATAAAAATAATCTAAAACTGGTGAAGTTAAATGGAAAATAACTTTAGTATAATCACTAGATACATATAACAATTTAATAACAATTTTTTTCTTTTTACATTTTTTTCTTTCCCTGATGGCAGGTGAGGCCCCGCCTCCCCTGCCTCTACTGACAGCATGTCACTGGCCTGTTGGTACTTGTTTGCTGGCTACGAAGTCCCATGAGCCAAAAGAACGAAATGCTTCAGCTTGACGCATCCCTGGGTTCCGGGATTACCGCCACGGTAGGCACCGACTACCTTGTGGCCACAGCTCCGATCGGCTGCCCCGACAATAGAAGTACGGACCATTGTCTACTCGGACTTCATGACCAGTGCCTCCCTCCAAACGAGTTTGAAGTTCTTCCGGAGGTGGAAATTAAATCGCTTATATACAAGTATTTACATAATATAGTAACAGACACGTTCACAACAATATGTACAATATTTTGGAGAAGCCAAACTAATACTAATCCAATTTTGTATTTCCCAATGAGGTCATCTTATGTCTTTGAGTGAGTTGTAAGGCGATGTCTGTGTCAAGGCCAAGAGGGCGCATTCCAATGCGCCCTCATCCTTGCGCTCTGCTTGTCGCACCTCGGGACACGCCCACGGCCGCGCACATCCAGGGACGTGCCGCGCGCATCTCCGCCCTGCAGTATCCACCAGCTGCAATCATTCACCGGCAATTGGCGCACCTGCCTGTAATGAGGGAGCTGCCTTCATAAGCCTGCTCTACCTGCCATCACGCCGTCTCCAACTCCTCCATCGTCCCAGCCCCCATCCCCGTCACTCTCAGACCCCTCAAGCTGGACCCTGGCACAAGTAAGCGGGTGGTTGAGATCTATCGGCTTGAAAGAGGCGTACGTAGCTAAGCTTCATGAAGAGGAGGTGGATGGGAAAGTTCTTGAAATCATCAACGATGTTTTTGTTTGCGGTAGTATGAGCATGAAAGCGGCACCCGCTCATATGCTGGTTTGAAAGAGAGATATACTCTTTTCCGACTCGCAGCAAAAGTCATGCTCGACAATGCACATCAACGATGTAACCGATGGGCAGTGTTGCTTTTCGCCAGCATGGTGAGAACGGCCGTATTTCATCTCCTCAACCAGGCCCTCCACAAGTTCAGGCAGAGCGAGTGCTATGGCTGCCAGGTGAACCATCTGAGCCAGAGACAGCACCCGTGCCTGAAACCCCTGAAGAGGACTTTCTCCAGTACAACTACACCGGAGTCATCAAGAGTCTGCGTACGTCTAAATTCATTCAGGCCATTCAATGCTTGCTGATGCTTCGTCGCATCGAGGCTGAGGATTCAAGGGTCGAAACCTACGCCGACTCTCTGCTGCCTCAACTGAAGTCTGAGAGAAATGTCTGGGGGGCCATAGATGACATGTACACTGATATGGTAGGGGATGATGAAACGATTATGAGACATCTTGGTATGGTGTCAGAGTGTTGGAATAATAAAAAAACCGATGGGTGATTATTGGAGAAAACTTGTAAACTTTGTCGAGAACCACGCTGTTATTTATCCGTTCATAGACGCGATAGAAGCGTTCATTTTAAAACGAGACAAACCTCCAAAACTACAAATCATTCTTGATTATGCCCGCTCTAAGCCTTCCTGGGAAGCCACCGTCTTTCTTGCCGGACATCATAGTTCTCCAAACTTTGACATTTTTGAAAGAATTTTGGCGGAATGGTCTAAAGAAAAGTCTTTTCAACCTTCACCTTATCACGTGTTCATTTTATATGCTCTGTTTGTTGATATGACGATGTATCGCCTGCCATGCGACATCCCCGTAAACGTTTTGCTTGAACTACAAAAACTACACGATGCAACTAAATTCACCTACGGTATCTTGTTTTACATCAAACCTTGGTTATAGTTTATAGTTTATAGAAAAAACAATTGTTTTAGATACACTGTGTTGTTTCTCATGAAAGAATAAAAAAATGTGTACCAAGCAACCCGAGGTCATTTCTCTGTCGTCTTTCCACAATGAAGAAAGCTATGGAAAAAGCGTACTATACACCCGCACACCCAGGTAGTTTCGGAGGGGTTGATCGACTCCGTAGAGCTGTACAGGATGAAACGTGTCAAAAGACAAAACGTTCAAGAATATTTAACGGGACAGGATGCCTGTGCACTCCATAAACCGGTTCGCATCAAGCGAAAATTGTCGACATAAACAAAGATTTTTTTTTAATGACCGTCATTCCGGTCATTCTCCCCTGGGATACTTTCCCCAGGGGAGCTTCACTATATATTACTTATATTAAAAATAAAAAAGTTTTTAAAAAACCCGGAGGAACCAGATGCACATGAATCAGGTAATAGATACGTTGAAGAAAGAACCAAACCAAACAAAAAGAAAAAGTACGACGAATTGAGTTAGAATGTATTCAACAATTACACATACACACATTTTAAAAAAGGTATTAATTGGAGGAGTGGTGTTGGATTTTTTTTTTTTTTTAATAAATCGAATGAATCAATTTAATCGACGAATCGTTGCAGCCCTTGAGTTTTTAATTATGTTTGTGTTAGAACAATACACAAGACTGCGGCTATGGGGTAACAGTGGTCAATATAATCAACAGTCTGCCTGTTCTACCCGGTAGAAGTGGTAAGTACACGGGAGCTAACATAGGCAAAGAGATGAAGAATGAAAAGAAAAAAGGAGTTGTCGTCAGCAGAAAACAAAACAATTGACGATAACCAGAATGAAAAGACTCGGAAGTACGACAAAGCATACATAGCCTTTCGGATTTACCATAAGTAAGTAGGAAATGAGGAAAGGCGGTTGTGTGTATTTTACCATCTACTACACTTTGTATCATCCTATCTCTTTGAGATGCCTTTTTCTACTGTTGCTGCAATACAAACAGTACAGATTTAATCTTAATACAGAGGACGATACAACAGCGTTTGGTTCAGGAGAGAACACGCAGAAGCTAATACAAAAATTAAAAGAAGAAATACCGCTAGTTTGACAAAAACAGACTATCCTTAAACCTCTGTAAAACTAAAATAATCTTATTTGGTAACGGCATAGGAAAGTAAAACACAAATACAAATAGACAGAATAGACGTTGAAAGAGTAAATTAAATTAAATTGTAGGTGTAATGATTGGTGATAAAATGAACCGGAAATCTCGTATAAAAATATACAACGTCAGGTGGCAAGACATACATCCGTAATGAATAAAGCAAAATATGGTTTGGACCAGAAATTACTTTATATTCTTCACTGTTCCCTAGTCTTATCATATCTGAGTTGTTGGGCAGAAATATGGGGAAATAATTACAAAAGTATGCTTCAGTTATTATCCGTGTTACAAAAAAGATTGATTAGAATAATACATAATGTTGGATTTAGAGAAAACTCAAACCCTTTATTTACTGAATCAAAAATATTGATATTTTCCGACATATTAAATTTGCAAACAGCTAAAAGTATGCACAGAGCAAACTATAATTTGCTATCCAAGAACATACAACAATTATTCTCAACAAAAAAGGAGAAATAAAACTTATAAGAAAAATTTCACTTAAAACCTTTGTATGCACATACAACACTTAAAACTTTTAGCATATTGGTATGTGAAATTTAATTATGAAATGGATTAAGCAAACAATTTAAACAATGTACTAATATAATCCTTTTTAAAAAAAAATAAATTAAAAAAATACAAATAAAAATACTCTCATCTCTATATTTAAACCAGACCCCATGTCTGAATAAAAATAATTTAGTAAGTTGTGCACTTCTTTAAACATAACACAGTAGCATTGAAATCGTTTAAAAGCTGTAAACATTTATTAGCTTATACAGCTTATTCTTTTTTAAAAAGAGCTATGTTTTTTTTTTAAATTTTGTTTAATGCAAAATTTGCACTAATATAGCCTATATTGTAGTTTATCCTACAGGATAAATGTGCATTTTTGCATTTACTTTCTCTGAACATTTAATTTTTTTTAAATATAATTTTAAAAAGCTTAACCCATGAACATTTTAAACAGGCACTGCCTGCCTGAGCATTTTTTAATAAAACCCAAATTACAATTTAATCAATTATTGTAAACTTGTTTAACAGTGTTTAATTTATAGAAACATATTTATTTGTATAAACATATTCATTATCAATGCAATTTGCCATTAAAATAATGATTTTGTTTGTATTTAGTTTAGCCTGCAGTGAACCTTTTTGCACTGCACATGCTTTCATTTTTATTTTTTTTATTTTATTTTTTTTGTCCTGTCTAGTTGCTCAGGCAAATCATATAGTTGATGTAGATGCCCATATCGGCTGTTCAGATTTACTTTACAAAAGAGAAGTGTAGGATACTTCTCTTGTTGCCTTATTTGTATTTGACTTTATTAAATGTATTTATATTATCATTTGGTGCAGCCGGGCCGGAGCAGGAGGGGATAGAAAGAGAAAAAAAGGAAGACAGAGGGGTACAAGTGGGGGATTAGACAGAGAGACAAAAACAACAACAGCAAACACAACAACAACAACAACAACAACAATAGAGCAACATCAGCAAATAGGATATGTACAAATATGATAGTAAAAGTAATAGCAAAGAAGCAGTTAGCGAAATAAAAAACAATACAGAAATGACAATGAGCATTATTACACTACAAATGGAGCAATACAAATACCAATAGAAATAGCGCTACTGATAATGATCAATACCAATCATTTACCTTTATTATCAACAATACAGTTGTTTAAATGCAACAATACATATACGTAATGATAACTAGAGATACAAAAGAATACCGAAAAATGGAAAAAAGAGAAAGAAAAGCAACCTATATTAACCTTGTAGATTGTTATAGTAACAATAGGTTAAGCTTTGTCAGTGTGCCATGTGTTACCCAGTTTACCCTAGGGCAACAACGTTAATTTATGTTTAATGAAACATAATTATGTGCATGAGTGTATGTATGTATATGTACTTGTATATGTACAGTATGTGTATATGTGTGCTTGTACAGTAAACGTACATGTACAGTATGTGTATATGTATGTTTGTACAGTGAATGTGTGTGGATGTGCAAACTTTGAGTATGTAGGTATGTACTCTATTTGTGTATGTATGTGGGTGCGTAGGTACCTATTTAGGTACCTTATAGTCCGTATTTTACGGACTATAAGTCACAAAGCCTCTGGAGACTGTGTGTGCGCTACCAGAGTTTTCTTTCCCTTTAAATATGTTTGAGTACCTAATCTAAAATACATATGTTTGTTAAGCACCTATTCTAAAAGGCCTTTTTGTTCTCTAAAAAAACATCTGTTTTTTTGTCGACAAATTCTCCCGCCTTAAATCTGTCTCTACCAGTCTCTTTAGACATGGTTTTGTCAACAAAAACCAGACACCAACAATAAATCTGTTTCTACCTGTCTCTTTACACATGGTTTTGCCAACAAAAACCAGACTCCAACAATAAATCTGTCTCTACCTATCTCTTTAGACATGGTTTTGTCAACAAAAAACAGACACCAACAATAAACCGCATACCAACCAATTTGCTGTGTGTGTGTATGTGTGTGTGTGTGTGTGTGTGTGATTTCACCCCCCCCCCAAAAAAAACTAACAATAAAGATGGTAACTTTGCTTGAAAATATTTATTCATACCGTAATTGTGCTGTTTCTTACGCGTGTATTTTTTGAACATTTTCATGACTTTTGCTGTGCATGCCTTCTCATCCCCTACGTTAATTTGTGCTGCTGCGAAAGTCCCAAGAGGGTGTTCTTGCCCCTCCAAACTCCCTCTCTTTCTTTATAATGCATATTTTCTGCTAGATTTACACTCTATTTAATCCAAAGAAAAAAAATAGCCGTCAATGGCAAATTTTTACCATTGGTCTCCAAACTACGGCCCTAGGCCAAACGCGGTACGCCGACGTCCAAAATCCGGCCCCCTGATTTTTTGGGATTTTTAGATTTTTCTGGACATATTGGGCATCCCTAGACTCACAAGGTCATCGGCGAGACTTATGGTAATGGTACCGGGTGTGATTTTTGAACATTTTCATGACTTTTGACCACTTTTCCGGTGGATTAGTCAAAAAATTGCAGGGCGTGTTGTTTTCAAAGGGGGAGGAGTCCCATAAAAAGTTTCGACCAATCAGACTAGTGGAAATATTGTTTTCAAATACTATTGGTTAATGTAACGGCGGGGGAGGTTCTTTCGTACTCCGTCAGGGGTGTGGTCTCAAAGGACAACCTTCTTTTCGTCATCAGTACGCATTTCCAATTCCGGCTGCTTCGAGACAAGACGTCTATCCACTTCTCCCGCAAGGACTCGGTTGGAGGAATTTGAGTGCGATTCAGAAAAATCCTACTTTTCCGAGGAGCGTCGAGGTAAGTTTTATCATTTTTATAAATTGAAACTGGAGTTTCGCTAATCATGGCTGCTGAAACAACAGGTTTCTCCATCTTTTCCATTTTCTCTTGACGCTCGTTCTAACAAAGACTTTGTTATAACCAAACCATTCACATAGACGTGTGTGTGCGTGTGCATGTGCATGTGCATGTGTTAATACTCAAAGGGACGTAAATCTCTTTTTGACATAAAGTAAATCTCCCCCCTTACCCCCACCTTCTTCCGACCTCCCCTTCACCCCTCCCCTCCTCTTACAGGGCCATCAATCACATTTTGACATAAGGTGTCTCTCCCCCTTATCCCCGCCTCCTTCTGACCTTTCCCTCACCCCACCCCCTATGACCTTTTGACCTTAGGGTCGTAAATCTTTTTTTGACGTAAGGTGTCTCTCCCCCTTAGCCCCGCCTCCTTCTGTAGATAGCGATGAAGCATTCGAGAAAGGGCTTGAATCTCTTCTCTCTTTCAGCTGGAATAAGCAGAGATATCCCGTCTCGTATCAGAAAACGTATCCAAAGGATCCTTCCATTCCGTAATCTTCCAAGCCCCATTTCTCACCCAAGAACTCGGACGGAGGCATCTGAGTACGACTCAGAAACACTCTACTTTTTTACGGAGCGTCGAGGTAAATTTTCAAATTCAACGCACTATTTTTATAGATGGAAACAGGAGTTTCACTAATCATGGCTGAATTGAAGGCTTTCTCCATCTTTTCCATTTCCTCTTTGAAAAATTCTGGTTTTCCGTAGTACTCGTACTAACGATGACTTTGTTATACACAACTATGCCGTGCACCCCCCTTTTTCTAACCTGCAACCCCTCCCCATTTTTTCACTATGTCATACTCATTAATATTCATCAGCACCCCCTTTAGTAAGGGCTTTTTTTACAGGAAGTTTGGGGGGGTACCCCTCCCTGCCTGTTTTATTTATTTTTCTGTGAATTGAGATAACGATGACCTGTCATCAAAGCTCTACAATGGGAGGCATGGGGTACCCACCCTCCTGTCTGTTGCAGTTTAAAACCGATCTTTACAACTGTTGATTGAGATAACAATGAAAGAAAAACAGAAACAATCATGAGATAGGCTCCAGAACCCCCCGCGACCCCGTAAGGCAGTGGTCCCCAACCTTTTTGTACTTGCGGACCGGTCAATGCTTGAAAATTTGTCCCACGGACCGGGGGGGGGGGGGTTAGTAAAAAAAAAAAAAAAAACATCTTCAGAGGTCAGAAGGAGGCGGGGCTAAGGGGGAGAGACACCTTATGTCAAAATGTGATTGATGGCCCTGTAAGAGGAGGGGTGGGGTGAAGGGGAGGTCGGAGGAAGGTGGGGGTAAGGGGGGAGAGTTACTTTATGTCAAAAAGAGATTTACGTCCCTTTGAGTATTAACACATGCACATGCACACGCACTCACACGTATATGTGAATGGTTTGGTTATAACAAAGTCTTTGTTAGTACGAGCGTCAAGAGAAAATGGAAAAAAAAGATGTTTTTTTTTCTTTATGACAAAAAAAACAAAAAAAAAAACATCTTTTTTTTTGTCATAAAGAAAAAAAAACATCTTTTTTTTTTTTTTTTACAAAGAAATACAATCATGTGTGCTTACGGAATGTATCCCTGCAGACTGTATTGATTTATATTGATATATAATGTATATATTGTGTTTTTTATGTTGATTTAATAAAAAACACTTTTTATTTTATTTTTTTTTTTTTTTGGAATTTCTTGTGCGGCCGCGGCCCGGTACCAATCGGTCCACGGACCGGTACCAACCTGCGGCGCGGTGGTTGGGGACCACTGCCGTAAGGGACAAGCGGTAGAAAATGGATGGATGGATATAAGCATGCGTGTAATCCCATTAATGAAATAAAATTTGTTCCGTCGTAGGAATCGGAACGGTCACATCTTTCATTATTGACTGTAACTACATCGTTGGATGAAGCTGAGACAATTGATCATACAATGACAGTCCTTCAGTTTCTACCTAACCCTAACTCTGTTTTATTGTGCAACATTTAATCTTACCTTATATCATAGTCAAACTAAGGAAGTTATAAATAAGTCTATCTTTGTTTCTGAAATATATCTTGATTTTAAATACCACCAACAGATTAAATATTTTTTACCAATATTAAAATATAAAAGTCATGTTGTTGATTGTATGGTTTAGTTTAGGTTTTAACTAATTATGAAGAATTAGTTTCATATGAATGGTAAATGTTTAAAGCTAATAATGCCAAAGTTTTTCAAATCTTCCCATATTACTTTTTAAACTTTAAATGCCTACTTTTTATCATTGTAAGATTTTCAGGAAAATATATTGAGTTTATTGTTTGGATTAGTTTTGATCCATGCTTTGTATAAATACCGTTAATGTTTAATACCCTTTTTTAATTTTTTATATTTAACACAATGTTTTTAATTGTCTGTCACTACATTGTAGGAATATTGATAGTTTTCTTCTTTTTGTAATGTTCACATGTTTAATATAGACATTGTGAATTTAAGTTGCATTATAAGTATAGCTTTTATTGTAATTGTACAACAATACAACCAAATTGAATTGAATGAATAGCTGCACGTCAACTTTAGCTTCTTGATTTTACAATAGTTAAGAGTAGTGTGACTTTTTTTGGTGCTTTTAGACTACCATCCATCCCCATGCTTTTATCATTGCTTTTTCCTAAATATGAAAAAAAAGAAAGCGCATTGAAAGAGAAGGTGTTTCCAAACTTTTGGCCTGTAATATATATATATATATATATATATATATATATATATATATATATATATATATATATATATATATATATATATATATATATATATATAGTTATATACAAACCCCGTTTCCATATGAGTTGGGAAATTGTGTTAGATGTAAATATAAACGGAACTCTCCTATGCAAGGCAAAAAACGTTTATCAACAACACCCAGAGACGCCATCGGCTTCGCTGGGCCTGAGCTCATCTAAGATGGAAAAGTGTTCTGTGGTCTGACGAGTCCACATTTCAAATTGTTTTTGGAAACTGTGGACGTCGTGTCCTCCGGACCAAAGAGGAAAAGAACCGTCCGGATTGTTATAGGCGCAAAGTTGAAAAGCCGGCATCTGTGATGGTATGGGGGTGTATTAGTGCCCAAGACATGGGTAACTTACACATCTGTGAAGGCGCCATTAATGCTGAAAGGTACATACAGGTTTTGGAGCAACATATGTTGCCATCCAAGCAACGTTACCATGGACGCCCCTGCTTATTTCAGCAACTCAATGCCAAGCCACGTGTTACATCAACATAGCTTCATAGTAAAAGAGTGCGGGTACTAGACTGGCCTGCCTGTAGTCCAGACCTGTAGTCCCATTGAAAATGCGTGGCGCATTATGAAGCCTAAAATACCACAACGGAGACCCCCGGACTGTTGAACAACTTAAGCTGTACATCAAGCAAGAATGGGAAAGAATTCCACCTGAGAAGCTTAAAAAATATGTCTCCTCAGTTCCCAAACATTTACTGAGTGTTGTTAAAAGGAAAGGCCATGTAACACAGTGGTGAACATGTCCTTTCCCAACTACTTTGGCACGTGTTGCAGCCATGAAATTCTAGGTTAATTATTATTTGCCAAAAAAAATTTTTTTTTATGAGTTTGAACATCAAATATCTTGTCTTTGTTGTGCATTCAATTGAATATGGGTTGAAAAGGATTTGCAAATCATTGTATTCCATTTATATTTACATCAAACACAATTTCCCAACTCATATGGTAACGGGGTTTGTGTATTTATATATATATATATATATATATATATATATATATATATATATATATATATATATATATATATATATATATATATATATATATACATATATATATATACTTGGCCCTGTGATGAGGTGGCGACTTGTCCAGGGTGTACCCCGCCTTCCGCCCGATTGTAGCTGAGACGGGCTCCAGCGACCCCCCGCGACCCCAAAAGGGACAAGCGGTAGAAAATGGATGGATGGACTTGCCAACCCTCCCGAATTTTCCGGGAGACTCACGAATTTCAGTGCCTCTCACGAAAATCTCCCGGGACAACCATTCTCCCAAATTTCTCCCGATTTCCAGCCGGACTTAAGGCTGTCATGTCTGTTCATGTTTTTGTTTTGGCCATGTGCTGTTTGTTTTTTTGGACACTTTCTTAGTTCCTGGTTTCACTTCCTTGTTTGGTTTGGTTTCCATGGTCACCCATTAGTTTTCACCTGTCATGTCACGCACCTGTTTTACGTTTTGAGTCACGCACCTGTTTGTTCCAATCATGTCACTGTTATTTAAGTCTACCTTTGTTCATCACTCGTTCTGCCTGCATTGTGTTTGTCACGCGTTTATGTCAAGTAAGTGTTTGATTATGCCATGTCATCCATGCCAAGTAATTAAGCTTCATGTGTTTTAGGCACGCTTGCCTTTTTGCTTTATTGTTTGCGTGTGTGATAGTTTTAGTGATTTATCTTGAATAAATCCAAGCTCACCTTCACGCTGTCGTCCGGAGCCGTTTTTTGCATGGGAAGAACAACCCCGCAGCCAGCTGCGACCCCCCCCACGTGACAAAGGCACGCCCCCTCCAGGTCCGTGCGGACCTGAGTGAGGACAGCCTGTCGTCACGTCCGCTTGGCCAACCAATAAGTAACCACAGAACACTATACCGTATAGTGTTCTGTGGTTACTTTTTGGTTGGCCAACGGTTTACGTTGTATTGCGCACCCTGACGGCAAGTGTGGGAGTCGGTTCTGAAGTATGAAGTAAAGAGACGTAACTTCGTCACCTCGCCTGGTTATTGACTCCAACCCAGAATATTACACTGCCCATACCTACAGGTATGCTCCTTCAAAGGCTGTGCTACTGGCTGCAAAGCATTGCACTTTCAAATACAACAATGAGTAGAGAGGAGTGTTATGTGTGTATATGTGTAAATAAATGAACACTGAAATTCAAGTATTTATTTTATTTATATGTATGTATATAATAAAATACATATATATATATACATACATACATACATACATACATACATACATACATATATATATATAGCTAGAATTCACTGAAAGTCAAGTATTTATTATATATATAATAAATACTTGACTTTCAGTGAATTCTAGCTTTAAAAACCTCCCCCCTAAGCTTATGTCATAGCTTTGCAGGCGTAGCAGCATCCGCTGAAGACGGGCAGGGGCACTGTGAATTGGTTTCTTCAAGATAGTCACCAACGGTTGGTGGTCAGTTTCTACTATGGTGGGCTTGCCATACACATAGTCTCTGAACTTGGTGCACGCAAACACAACAGCTAGAAGCTCCTTCTCAATTTGAGCGTATCGAGTTTCTGTTTCTGTAAAGGTGCGGGATGCAAAGGCTACTGGCCTTCCATTTTGCATGCAAGCAGCTCCTAGTCCAAAACATGACGCGTCACAGGTCAGCGTGACTGGCTCTTTGACATTGTAGTAGGCCAATACTGGTGGAAAGGAGAGACATGCTTTCAGGCGGTCGAAAGCATCTTGGTGTTGCTGGAACCAGCACCATGCGGTCTCTTTGTGAGTCAGTTTCCTCAGTGGCGTTGCGATGTCACTGAGGTTTGGAATGTACTTGCCAAGATAGTTGACCATTCCCAGGAAACGTTGAAGTGAAGTGACATCTGTGGGGACTGGCATCTCTGTGATAGCAGCAGTTTTGGAGGGGTCAGCTTTCAATCCTTTACTTGTGAAGATATGACCAACGTAGCATACTTGGTCAAGTCTAAACTTGCATTTCTGCGGGTTGAGTTTGAGGTTTATTTCCTTCACACGTTCAAGCACTTTTTTTAGGTTGGCGTCGTGCTCCGCCACATCACGGCCTCCGATGATGATGTCATCGACAATGACTGAGCATGGATATCCAGCAAAGAGCTGATCCATTGTGCGCTGGAATACCTCGCTTGCAGAGTTAATACCGAAAGGCATGCAAAGGAATCTGTAACGTCCAAAAGGAGTACTGAATGTTGTCTTCATTGAGGACTTCTTGTCCAGGTGGATCTGCCAGAAATATTTTTTTGCGTCTAGCACCGAAAACACTGTTGCACCTGACATTTGTGCTGCTACCTCCTCCACACTTATCATGGGGTGGTGGGGCCGTTTTAGTGCTTCATTTAAATCTTTGGGGTTGATGCATAATCTGATTTCCGATTTTCCTTTCTTGTGCGCAGCGACCATGGATGACACCCAATCTGTTGGTTCGGTGACTGAAGTAATAACGCCTACGCGTTCCATGCGTTCAAGTTCAGCTTTCACACAATCTTGCATCGCTACGGGGATGCGGTGGGCCGGCCTAACAACAGGCGGCACATTGGGGTCCACTGTCATTGTGTAAACAACTGGTAGTTCTCCAAGCTCTTCACTGAAAATATCTTGGTATTGTGTGAGGATCCGTGTGCTGAACTCTCCAGATCATTTTACCAAATGATCTACAGTTATGTTATTTTTTGCTTTGGAAAATGTAACTGTGAGCAAGTTGCAAACAGCCCCTTGAACACATATTTTATTTATCAATATATACCCCGTAAGGGACAAGCGGTGTAAATGGCTGGATGGATCTTCTGAAGAGGCTTTGCAGCTGACATCATCAGCCACGTGACATTAGCTTGGCGGCCATCAGTGCCCGTCAACGACTCACACACGCTTTCTTGTTAGATCTGCTGCTATTTGAGCTTGGAAATGCCGGAAACCTGCTGTGCTGTTGGATGTAGCAATATACGAGGCGATAAACCAAATCTTAGCTTCGGATCGCGGCGATTTGTCGTGAACGATGGAAACCTACGATGTACACAAGGATATGCAATGAACACTTCATATCAGGTATGTAAACAAACTATTCACCACTGATTTGTTTCACAAAATGTGAAATAATACAATATGGGATGATACAAATATGATTGTTGAAAATGCTGGGTGCATTTTTAGAAAGGCAGCAGAGCAGCAAGGCAGGGAATGGGATGATTTCTTCAGTTCACCCCCCCGCCTCTGTCTGTGTGATGCTAGGTACCGTTTTTATTTTTTCATGATGCCTCATCTGATTGGCTTGAAAACTTTATCAATGTAAATGTTGAGCTTCATATTGGAAGTGAACAATTAATTATCATGAGTGAATGCATTAGGAAATTTCCAAAAAAATTATGATGGACCTTGTGAAACAATTTTTTTCTAATGAAGCATTTTTGAACAAGAGGCTTTTTGTTACTTCATTTGGCACAAGGTAAAATCTACATTGGTAAAGTTTTCAAGCCATTGGCACAAGGGTTAAAATTTTTATTGGTAAAGTTTTCAAGCCAATCAGATGAGGCATCATGAAAAAATAAGAAAAAAATAAAAAGGGTAGCAACTTAAACAGACAGGTATCTGTATGATTTCACTCTATTGAGTTTTTTAATGTCAAGTTATGAAATGCCATTACAAAACAAATTGAACTGGGTATATCCCCATCAACAACGTGCTTAATTATTTATGGAAGTCATTATGAATAATGTGATTGTTTAATTGTTCCAGGTGCAAAAAGCGAAGATTCACTATCCCCAGACTATGTGCCAAGTATATTTGAGCATACCCAGTCACCTCACAAACGAAAACTCAAATGTTCAATGAAGATCTTTGAGAGAAGACAAAATCTCAAGCAGCGTAAGAGAGACCGCGAGAGGGCATTGGCAGCAGCAGCAGCACTTGTCAATATTTCCCAGTTTGTCCCTTGTGAAAATGATCAACTACCCGCTGGTGAAGATGTGGTGCACGCTGAGATTCGAAAAGAAGGCAGCTTAATCCACTAGATGTTGAGGGCACCAGAGGATTAGCTGCTGTCCGTATCCATGTAGAGAGAGTTATTGGACTCGCAAGACAAAAGTATACCATGATGGAAAATATCATACCCATCTCTTCATTGTCATCTGATGACAGTAGTTTCACAACATTAGATAAAATTGTACAAGTGTCATGCGCACTTACAAATTTATCCGACCCAATTGTACCATTTGAGTAATGATGTTGATTCCATATTTTTTCTGTAATAAATACCAGGAAAGAATCTTACAGAAACAACTTTTTCTGTTTTACTTCCAACTTCTTTCAGTTAGGGCAAAACCATCGTTGTGGGACTCGTTTTATGCCAAGACATTTCATGTGGAATGCTTTGGTGCTGCAGTTCTCGGATTTACAAACCAACATATCCTCAGTGGGAGGGTTACGGCAGTAGCAAACAAACTCTTCCGAAGCGGATGCAGTGGTAGCAACAGATTGTTCTACCGTGTACACTTTAGCTAATAGCTCTGGCATAATATCAATCAATCAATCAATCAATGTTTATTTATATAGCCCTAAATCACAAGTGTCTCAAAGGGCTGTACAAGCCACAACGACATCCTCGGTACAGAGCCCACATACAACGGAGATAGAAATTGTCCATCTTGGCCAGTTCGTTTGCCAGGAAGGAATCATCAGGAATGATGCGCTGAATAAAGAGTAGATTCTCCTTCCATACGACAAAGTCACAGTACAATACAGTTGTGATTGTACTTGGTAATAATACTGGTGGTCTTCACGTAGCACGCAATTGCCGTTCGATTTCTGCTCCAAACAGACCGCCTTGGACTCACCAGCAACCTCTTCCACTCCTTTATCTTTGATGCAGAAGGGACACTTAATTTCGAGGCACCCTTTGCCACAGCAGTCACACGAGAGTAGCCCATCCGGTGATGCGCCAAAATATGGACGGTCGGCAGACATGTGGAATCCGGTTTCGTCAACGTTTAGGCCAGTGTGCCGCTGGGTCATTATCATTTCGTACCGCTTCCTTGCGTCCGACTCGTGATCGCAACCCCATCTAAAAATAAAATGATGAATACAAACGTAAATATGAAAGGTAGTACTTTGGTTATAAGCAAACATAGTAAAGCAATTTGACAAACCATTTCAATAGGCAGAAAGAAGAAAAAGAATAGTGCGACATTTAAGGGATGACAGTTGATAGACAGATAAGCGAGTGAAAGCACTCATAACCATGTATTACACAATTACCTCTTTTATGCAATCTGAAAGCTAACTACTAAGATTACTGACTGCCTTACTTAAGATTGTTAAGCACCCATAACCATATACAATTTACCTTCTTTATGAAGTCTGAAAGTTCATAAAAAAGAGTAGATTTAAATACAAACAATAAATACAAATTGAAACTACAAACAATAAATACAAATTGAAAATACAAACAATAAATACAAATTGAAACTAAAATTTAATTTAATTATATTGCAATGCAAATTAAATTTTCAAATCCAATTTCTCACCTAGTTGCGGCTGTTGAAAATCTACACAGTTCAGGATAGCAGATTCTCTTGATCAATGACTTGGATGGCTTTGAGACATTGGTCCTGGTCGTTGCCTTAAAATTCGAGGCCGTAATTCGCCCAGCTCTTTGTTGAAACCAAGTTGTTGATGTTGCTTGGCCCCTGGACTCTTCTTCAACTGCAGATATCTGAAAAAACATTTTAATAAAAATTGTTTTCACTATGATTAGATTATTTGTAGCAGGTTGGAGAACAATAAATTATTTATGATATGTATATTAATTACTAGGTGCGAACAAAATACAAACCTGCTTTCTGGTAATGGAATGTAACTTTTCCAGCTCTGACCGGCATTTCAGTGCAAGTTCATCTGGGCTGAGTTTCATATTGCCAGAATCGTACAGCTGTGAGAGAGGTACAGGAAGCTTTCGCTTCA
This sequence comes from Entelurus aequoreus, assembly GCF_033978785.1. NCBI lineage: Eukaryota > Metazoa > Chordata > Actinopteri > Syngnathiformes > Syngnathidae > Entelurus > Entelurus aequoreus. Next base: position 14,165,204 of record NC_084754.1, on the reverse strand, counting down.
CTGCCCTTGGCACAAAGTTGTCAGCATAGTCAGGGACAATGCTCAAAATTGCTGGTCTTCCACCGCATTCAGACAAAGCCTTGTAAAAGGCAGCTTTCTGCTCTTCAGTTGGTGGAGGAACATTCAGCAGTTTTCTCACAGCACTTTCTTCAGGAGTTGAAACTTCTGACTTTCGTTTCTGGGCTGGACGGGCAAAATCGATATTGCATCCTTCAGCATATTCTATTTGCGATGCTGATGGATTCAGCCACTGACAAGGTAGTGATGTGCATGGAGTGGCTGTCTTCATACGTATTAATGTCTCCAGGGCGAACAGGGATGCTGCTGAATGTGAACATGTTTCACCCAATCCAGCCATGCAGGTACAGTGGCAGCACAGGATCTGACCATCTTTCGCTATTGCCACCCAAGGTCTGAGGGGAGGATCATTCATCCGTTGAGAGTGTTTTACCTGAAACAGATAATATGACATACCTTATATTATTATCAGTCCCTAATTTGGATATAATATACAAGGCTAGACCTCTTACTGTCCATTTATGCATATTTTACCTGGCATTTGGTAAATTTTCTCATGAATCATTCATTAAATTAGCCTGAAAATTTAAACCTGGTTCATTTTGAGCAAGAAACCAAAAGGAATTATCAAGCATGAATTCTAAAAATTATTTTTGTAGAAACTGTTTCATAAGCTCTATACTGAATAGTTGGAAATTATGTAATGTTTTATTGTAGGAATTAATTTCTCAGATTTCAATATGAAGCTCCTGGAAACAGTTTTTTACAAAGCAATTTTTGATATAATTTTTTTATAATATTGTTTGGTCACATCCTTAAACTGAATACGATAAATTTTCAGGCTAATCTTTTATTACAAAAAGCCTCCTGTTCAAATATGCTTAATTAAAAAACTGTTTCACAAAGTCTATAGTAGTCTTTTGAAATTATGTAATGCATAGAGAAAAATTGGAAAATTTCAATATGAAGTTTGTGAAACAGTTTTTTAATTAAAAGCATTTTTGAACAGGAGGCCTTTTGTAATAAAAAAAAAAGCTTAACAATGTGAGTTTTCATCAGAATCACTTCAGTAGTTTTTTCACAATCACACTGTTACTGCCACGCAGATTTGTAAACAGACAGTAGGCTCTTCTGTGTGTGCTTCTTCCTTACCTTGGTCATGAGAAGAAATCGATTCTTGTTTGGAATCTGCCATATCAGCCCATCATGCACAAAACCTGCTGTAATATACTTGTAGGCATCCAGACTCTTGTATGCCTTAAGGTCCTTTCCAGTGTACGGAGATGGTGAATCGACGAGGTAATTATAAATGTCTGGATATGAGAGATCAGGCAGGTCGGCTCAGGTGATTTTAGCATGCTTCTCGGTAAAAGGTACGGATCCGTTGTGCCAACAAGGTTCAACTTCTCCCGGTAACGTTTCTTGGACTCTTCATCCAAATGCACAACTTCATTGGATAGCAAATCAGCCATAATTCGGATGAAATCGGTGAAAATGTAGCGCAGAAATCAAACTGAATCTGTACGAACACGTAGGAAGGAGCTGACCGGTTGACCGGCAAGATGGCGGCGTAACACAAAGTCACGTGATAAAACCCACGTGACTGCAAAGCCTCTATTGACCCTGAGAATAGACACTCCAGTCCAGTAGGTGGGAGTATGCATCTAATGAGGTTGGTTGAGACCCCGCCAAGAAACAAAGAAGAAGAACAAAGTTTTTGTTGCCCAATCATGTGCAGCTGTAAGACAAAACATGTGACCTGGAGAAGGGAAGTTAAAAGAACTTATTTGTAACGGTCGTTTCAAAGAAGCAGGAGGCAATGGACTCAGAAGAGAAAGAAGGAGCGACCAATGATAACTTTTTTTTCAACGATGTTGAAACGTGTTGATGTGGATTTTCCGTTTGGAAAGGGACGAGATTGATGTCGTACTCTACCTCCGGCTCAGGAAAAAAAGGGTAAGAAGATGCTTCTTTGAACGGAACAAAGACTAAAAGATGTTAAATAAATACACGCATGGCGTGTTCGCACGACGCAAAGGGGTGGGAAAGTTTTGAAAAAAACCCCACAAACCCCGTGAATTGAGACTGTTAACACGCGATGTATTAAAATGTAGGGCGGAAATGTAACCATACACAATTTAACAATATTGTCCGTAATGTACCGCGAACCAGGATAATACACGAAACTCACTAGCAGGCTACATATTTCAGAAGTTATCGAGAAACAAGAGATGTCCGTCATGTACAAACACTTATGTTTAAGTATAAATATTAAGACATTTTATTTATAAAGCGCTTTACACTCAAAGACGCCTATTCTGCGCTAAAGTGATTTTTGCGCTACAGTTTGTACTCTTGTTAAATTATGTTGCAAACTTTAGGTGTTTAAAAAAGCAGAAGGTAGATATCGATCGTCGCCGTATCGTGTTGACCAGCCATGATTTTATGAAATATACCCGGAGATTCCCAGACCTGTTTGTGACCTCGGGAACGGTTGTTTTTTTTTATTGAGACTTTTAATAGTAGGTTGCACAGTGAAGTACATATTCCGTACAATTGGCCACTAAATGGTAACACCCGAATAAGTTTTTCAACTTGTTTAAGTCGGGGTCCACTTAAATTGATTCATGATACAGATATATATATATACTATCAGATATATACTATCATCATAATACAGACATCACCCAAGATAATCACATTGAATTATTTACATTATTTACAATCCGGGGTGCGGAGGGGGGGTTAGGTTTGGTTTTTATCATCAGTCATCAACAATTGAGAACAGAGAAATGGATATTGGAACAGTGTAGGTCTGACTTGGTAGAATATGTACAGCAAGTAGTGGACATAGAAAGAGAGATCAGAAGGCATAATAAAAAGTATCTGCATTTGATTGTTTACATTTGATTATTAACAATCCGGGGAGGATTGCCAATGGAATGTTGGCAAAGTTGTGGTTTCGCCTGTTTTTCATCACCACGTTGTACTATTCAAGGTCATAAATGCGTAGCCGAATGAAAATTGTGAATGTATTGTTTAGTCTTTGGGGGAAGACATCTTACTTCAGTGTTTCCCCCCGGAGTCGCTGCTGGAGCCTATCTCAGCTGCATTCGGCGTAAGGTGGGGCACACCCTGGACAAGTCGCCACCTAATCGCAGGGCCAACACGGATAGACAGACAACATTCACACACTAGGGCCCATTTAGTGTTGCCAAACAATCTATCCCCAGGTGCATGTTTTTGGAGGTGGGAGGAAGCCGCCGTACCCGCAGGGAACCCACGCAGTCACGGGGAAAACATGCCATCTCCACACAGAAAGATCCAGAGTCTCATATTTTAGCAAACTTTAAAGGCCATCGAGACCAGGGGCCTGCATCCCAAAATGTTGAAAGAGCCATATTGGACCAAAAATCCATCCATCCATTTTCTACCGCTTGTCCCTTTTGGTGTGGCGGGGAGTCGCTGGAGCCTATCTCAGCTGCATTCGGGCAAAAAAATAAAATCCGTCTGGAACCGCAAAAAATTAAGTCTTGTATAAAGTCGCGATCCAAAGTTTACATACACTTGTAAAGAACATGATGTCATGGCTGTCTTGAGTTTCCAATTATTTCTACAACTCTTATTTTTTTTGTGATCGAATGATTGGAGCACATACTTGTTGGTCACAAAAAACATTCATGAAGTCAGGTCCTGCTTTCTCTCCGCTTTGTAGATCTCGGGTCAAGACAAGATCTTCCTGTGGATTACAATAGATCAAAGAAACCGACACCTTCATGTCGCTTCCCATCGCACACAGTGGAGTTTTACAAGCCTTTTGCTTGGTAAGATCAAAGACAACTTTTGTCTCCTCGTCGGGAACTCATGGAAACATAAAGTTTTGTGATAACTTAGATACAATTATTCTGACAGTAGCCATCCACAAGCTTCTGGCAAGCTTCTGCTTGAATTTTTGACTACTCCTCTTGACAAAATGGGTGCAGTTCAGCTAAATTTGTTGGTTTTCTGACATGGACTTGTTTCTTCAGCATTGTCCACACGTTTAAGTCAGGACTTTGGGATTCTAAAACCTTAATTCTAGCTTGATTTAGCCATTCCTTTACAACTTTTGACGTGTGTTTGGGGTCATTCTCCTGTTGGAACACCCAACTGTGCCCAAGACCCAACCTCCGGGCTGATGATTTTAGGTTGTCCTGTAGAATTTGGAGGCAATCCTCCTTTTTCATAATCCTCCTTTTTCATTGTCCCATTTACTCTCTGTAAAGCACCAGTTCCATTGGCAGCAAAATAGAACTTTCCTCCAGAAGGTATTATCTTTGTCTATGGGATGTCAGATAAAACTAAAATTTAGCTGTTTGGCCACAATACCCAGCAATATGTTTGGAGGAGACAAGGTGAGGTCTTTAATCCCAGGAGCACCAGGCCTACCGTCAAGCATGGTGGTGGTAGTATTATGCTCTTGGCCTATTTTGCTGCCAAAGTGAACCTTGTTTTTATGGCTGTGCATTTGTGGTACGCGAGTGTTTAAAGCGGAGACAATGTCGGACATTTGGAGGGAGGATGCGGTCTCAACCTTTTTAAGAGTGTTCGCTTCAACAGCTAACAAGAGTGAGGCGAAGTTGTGTGAAAAATAACTAACTATCATTTTAGCCAACCACGCATGCACAGACAGAGATTTCTTTAATACATAACAAGGTCAGTTGTTTGTTTTTACCACTATTCATTTCTTATAAATGGACATTATTAGTCATTAAAATTTTTGAGCAGAACAGTTACATTATAAATTAGGGCTGGGCAATATGGCCTTTTATTAATATCTCTATGTTTAGGCCATATCGCGATACACGATATATATCTCGATATTTTGCCTTAACCTTGAATTAACACTTGATGCATATAATCAATCAATCAATGTTTATTTATATAGCCCTAAATCACAAGTGTCTCAAAGGGCTGCACAAGCCACAACAACATCCTCGGTACAGAGCCCACATACGGGCAAGGAAAAACTCACCCCAGTGGGACGTTGGTGTGAATGACTATGAGAAACCTTGGAGAGGACTGCATATGTGGGTAACACCCCCCCCCCCCCCTCTAGGGGGGGTTATAGGGGTATAATCACAGCAGTATGATGATTCTACATTAAAACATTCTTGTTCATACTGCATTAATATATGCTGATTCTAAACTTTCATGCAGAGAGGGAAATCACAACTAAGTCAATTTACCAAAACTGTATTTATTAAACAGTTGTTAAGCCGTGGCACAAACATTCATGTCATTTCCAAAACAGAAAGTGCAAGATTGTCAGAGACATTTTAAAACAAGCCATTAGTGCACTTTTGTGCATGATGTCACTAAGATGACAAAACAACACTAAATTAAAGTGTACTTTTTATACAGAACGCCGCTACAATATTTTAAAACAAATAAAGTGCACTTTTGTGCATGATGTCACACAAGATATTTCAATAACTGTCAAATAAAAATGAGCTGCATAATAGGAAATCAAATAGTGTCTGTCCTTCGCTATGTGGTAGGTTCCTGCGGACGTTATCTCCTTCTGTTGTTGACTATTTTTTTCATACGATGTTGATCTGGAAATGGTTGCTTGGGCATTTTGTTGGTGTGGCACCAGCCGAGATGTTGACATGCAGAGTTTCAAGCACTCCTCATTCTCTAGCGGGTGACTTTTCAAATGATGCTACAAATTAGCAGTGGTGCTACTTTTTGTAGCAACGCTTTTGCCGCATACTTTACATATTACATATATCTGTTTGACATATTTCCGCTTGAAGCCAAACAACCGCCAGACGATGTTTTTCCTGGGAATTAATTCTTCCTTCATTTGTTACCAGATTCGCACCTTCTCTCTCTCGTTACCCATGCCGCTCCCTCTATGCTCCGCGAGAGCGTATGACGTTGCGCGCGCGACTGTATGTGACGTACGTTAGAAGGTGCGCTTGTTTTACGTCTCAGTGAGGAGAGACAAGAAAGAGTGAGAAAAGCCTGTAGTGTAATGTCCGCAGCTAAAAACTGCGTGCGAACGTATAGGCCTACTTGAATATCACGATATCGTCATTTTCTATATCGCACAGAGACAAACCCGCGATATATCGAGTATATTCGATGGGCGGGGTTGGGAGGAGCGGGGGTGTTTTTGTAGCCAGGAAGAGTTAGGGCTGCAAAGGATTCTGGGTATTTGTTCTGTTGTGTTTATGTTGTGTTTAGGTGCGGATGTTCTCCCGAAATGTGTTTGTCATTCTTGTTTGGTGTGGGTTCACAGTGTGGTGCATATTTGTAACCGTGTTAAAAAATAAATAAAATCAAATATGACCACCCTCAAGTATGTCTTGCAATAACTTGCACGTGTCTGCAGAAGCCTCACCCATGTGTCTGGGCTGGCACGCTGTTAGTATGGAGAAAAAGATGATGCGGTGACAGTTTCTAGAGGACACTGAAGGCAGTGCCATCACGGCACACCCTCGATATTGTCGAGAACCTTATAGCACACCATGATTGGTAGATTCCTTCAGCTCCGCACACAACGCTGTCAAGCGCCATTCGTTTAAAACTCGCGGGCCGCACGAACATTAAACTTTCATAGTAAGGTGGGAGCCGCAAAATAACGTCTCGCGGGCCACAAGCGGCCCGTTCTAATGGGAGGGGTCTCATTATACGGCAGCTGCACTGGGTCATAAACAGTTCAAACAAAAAGGTTCTTGGAGCGGTGTCGGGTTGCCTCCTCTCTGCTCGTAGATTTCGGGTCCTTCCTGTGGCAGTCCAATAGATCAAAGAAACCGACATCTCCACGGCGCATTCCATCGCACACAGTGGAGGTTTACAAGCCGTCTGCCTTTTGCTTGATAAGATCAAAGACAGCTTTTGGTCTTCACACAGGGCAACCTGAACGTATAGCAAACCAGTTGTGTGATAACTTGTATACAATTATTCTGACAATAATGATTATGAATGATAGGAAAAATAAAAAAAGTGCAGTTTGCCTTTAAACAAATGAAAAATAAAATTTTAACTTTCAAAAGTTTATAAGCTGTTATGTGTTGTGGCTCCATATTTTTCTTTAGTGTAAGATGAATCACCATGTTTCTTTTGACAGAAAGGCCGCCGACCTATTGGCTAGAGGGAATTTTATATCGCCTAACTGAGGCATTTTAAAACATTTGGAACTAGCTGGCCCATTCATCAATATAAACTGGCGATAGGAACTTCGACTTTTTTTTAGAGCTGTCTAAAATTAAATTCATCTATTACCAGAACAATATATTTCATTACAATAATATAAATGTGTGCAATAAATTAATGCCTAATGTAAAAAGTATGTGGTAAAAATTATTTAAAAAAAATAAGGAAATAATCTGGTCTCTTACAGCAACAACCTTTTAAACACTCCTCACAATTGATGCTGATGAAAAACTAATATTAATTCAATTATCCCTCAGAAACACTGATTATTGTGATTAAAACTTTTGACAGGACTCATTTCTATTATCAGCTCTGGTTTATACTTTCATGCTTTTTGTTTTATTTTTTTAAAAACATTTTTTTAAACACTGTCTTGCTTTCGTTTTACCAAATTAAATGTTTCTTCCTTACAGAAAAAGATGATACATTCTGAAATTGCATTTTGTCAAACAACTCTTCTCTCTTACTCTACTTTGTTTATAATTTCTGACACATTTTTTGTTTGTGAATTTTTCTTTCAGGAAATCTTTCGTTTCCATTTACAACCATACTGAACGGAGAAAGAAAATGTATCTGGCATGGATGAATGGACAATACCAAATAGTGCGAACAACCTCTCATCCTCCAGGTCACCCTGCTAGAAACACAGTGAAATCCGGAGACATACTACAACAACAACAACTGAGTACCATTTCTCACAATGGAGGCCCATGTAACAGACAATGGAACGGATTCAATTGGCAGATGAGACAAGTTTCTCATCAGACAGGAGTGAAGAACAATGACTACCAGACGCCACATGTTAGTTTGCAGAACCGTTCCTGTAATCTGCAGGGTGGACAGTATTTGCCTGTGATGAATAAATGTGAAAATTCTGTAAATTATTCAACAATTCAAAATCTTTCTGATATGAAGATAAAAACATGTCATCAAGGCAAACAATTGCCCAGGCAGCAGTTTAATGTGCTGCAATACAGTCAATCAACAGTTCCACAGGCATGTACCATGTCTGCTCCTCAACATATCAGGGATAATAAGGACTTGTATAAGGCTGCAAACCAAAGTTCATCGAAAACTAGTGTCTCCTCTACCCCGGCTACCTCATTTCCTGTCAGCCAATTGGTTAGTGTAGCCGAATCTTCCACTGCACGCAACGCAAACATTGCTCTGGTCAACAACGCTGCACATGGACTGCATCCCTCCAATCACTCTGGACCTCATAATATGCCTTATTTTCATATCCTCAAAAGTTTACAGATTCTGCACGACTCCAGAATGACTCAGAAAACACAAAGTACATCAACCATATTAGATAGCAATAAAACATGTGGGGCCCCAGCAGCAGGACCTTTGCCTAATATAAATGAAACAGAAAAAAGTCTCCCACTCTTACAGCAATTTCTGGAGACAGCCACTGGTAAACAAAATGACAGATCAGATACCTCAAGAGAAGTTGCTATTGTGCGTCCATTGACTTCATCTTGCAATACAAATACCTGTGCAAGCAAATGTCCCACAACACCAAAGTCTGGTAGTTTACTTGTACAAAAGCAGAAAACAATGCAACGAGAGCATTTTAAGAGTTCCAATGAAGTTCTATATCAGCCAAAGTCCAAACACTGTCCAACTCTGCATATGCAAGCTACCAAACATGCAAATGACCACCGTGTTGGAGCATGTGCTCAAAAGTTAGTAACCCTTGAAGCTACAGAAAAAGACAAGAGGGATAATGAAAAAGGACAATATTTTAAGAGTTCCATTGTTATTCCAGATCAGCCACAGTCCAAACAATGTCCAACTCTGTACATGCGGACTGCCAACCATGCAGATGACCATGGTATTGGAGCATGTGCTCAAAAGTTAGTAAACATTGAAGCTCCAGAAAAGGACACGGGGGATCAGAACACACGACAAGACACACAACCAGAACCAGAGGACAGTATTCATAAACTTTCATCGCTTCCGACAACACAGTGGACCGCTAAGGAATTACAATCATTGTTGGAAGTAAATGTACATGAGGAAGAATCTAACAAATCTAAAAAAGATGGTCGAAGACAAATATTATCTCTGTTTTATGCTAACAACGTATTAAATCTGGTGACCCTCATTAGGACAAGCTCTCATGGTGACTTAGTTAGAGATGTTGGTGCATTTTGTGGCGATCATTTGACAGACGACACTGTTGTACTGACACAAGTAGAGCCCTCTTTCACAAGTCAACTAAAAAACTTCCATGTTTTTAAAGATGGGGAGGTTTACTCAGAACTGCCCTACAGCTCGTCATGGTTGAACAAAAATGAACTAGATTACATTGACAAGGAGTTTGGTCCCAATAAGTACAGATCACTGATTGACAACCAGCCAGATTCCGTAACAGTTGAGAGCGTTCCATCACAAACTGCAGCTAAGGTGCCAGGACCTGTGATTGAACAAGTAGATTACGACAGTACGGACTCTGACGAACTGTATTCATTTGAAATCAAAGTTTTGTCACCAGAAGAAGCTAAAACCATTTTTGAACAAGGCCGTGTTGGGACGTCACAATGTATGGCAACTTTTAGTAAACTAGAGGCGGTCTCAAATACTTCTGTGGTGGATAACCCACCTAAAGATCTCGAGGCCACAAGCAGCTCACATGCAAAGACTGGCATACAGCAATTCTGCTGCATTGCAAAGTGGAAAGAGATGGTTTGTGGTTCTGAAACGTTACTGGAAAAATGCCAGTGTGACCAGCTGTGCAATCTGACAAAGTTGAGCAGTGAAACTGAAAGGAATAGCCAACAAATGGACTGCCAAGAGGAAATGATAGTATCTGACCTTCAATCCCACTCACCCTTCAAACATGTGGAATCTAAAAGTGAGAAGAAAACTATCAGCAGCATTCCCACTATAAATTGGGATGAAATATGCAACACAGTCAGTGAGACTTTCGAATTAAGTTACGATGAAGAAACTGACATGAACATACAAAAGCTAAATGAAAGCCAGCCAATCATCATACTGGAAAATGATGCCACAAACCTATCCAGCTGTGAGAGGGATCTTCACAACCAGTTGCCTGACAATGAAGATGGCAAAGAAGCTCAGCTGAAAACTGCAGAAAGCTGCCAATCCACCGATACTCACATCAGTGGAGAAAAGACTCCCGTGTTGCTACCTCTTGAGGGAAATTGTGAACAAGCACAGAAAGCACCAGACAAGACAAAGTCTCCCTTGGAACATCAAATGCTGTGTGATTCACAGGCTGTTGGTCAGACGACCATCAGTATAACTCAAACAAAGGAAAATCAGCAAAGAAAACGAAAGAGACTAAGCTGTCCAGCTGCTATTATTCCATACCTTAAGAAGTTGATTAACACAAAAAAACAGGATTCCAACATTTCAAAAAGCCTTAAGATTAGTGTTGACCGTGACCCTTTAGAGTCAGGCAGAACTGTCCAGCTTGCGCTTTTTGGCTCATTACCACGTGCTACTATCCCTAATAGTTGTAAAGAGACTGAAGCCCCTCCTGAAGTTATCTATGCCAATATCAGCCCCTTCAAAAGAAAAACAGGAGAATGTGCACCCACATCGGATGATTCAGCTACAAAGGGGATTCCAAAGAAAACATGTTCATCTGCAGGTCAGATGAAGCAAAGAATCAAACGGAAAGCAAAGCATACCCTCCTCTCTTCAACGACTGGCAAACGAAAGAAACTGGTCAAAAACTGGCCCCAAAATGATAAGGATTTTGATACCCACCTGAGAAAGTCGACTGGACATGACAGAAGAAAGAATGAACATGGAAGCCAGGCTCTTCTTCCCAACCAGGGAAGTGTCTTGAAATTCAGTGTTTTGCCAAATAGCTTCAGCTTTGAAGATACATCAAAGGATGAGAAAGAAACCACAGAATGTTGTCCAGGTAAGTCACTCTGTTAATATCAAAAGTTTTTTAGACTGACTTTCAACCAAAAACTGAAGGTGTGACTTCAAGGGGTCTTATTATGGAAAACCATCTTTTCTTACCTGTTGGTACCTGTTTTTTTATATTTAGGATCCCCATAAGTCCCAAAAGTTTGAACCTTAAACCCTGGAGGCATGGTCGTGATATTTATAAAAACAATTTTTACTCATACTTGCTCCAAAATTGGAATTTGAGACTTTAGTTACGTCATTTGTAGAGGTGGGGAAAATAATAGATTTTTTGATGCATGGCAATTCGGGACATAGACAGTTATAGAATCGATTAGTAAATGTCGATAATCGATTTATTTATTGTAAATAAAGTAATGCAGACAGTTCTAGAATTTGGCTGACTGCAACGAACCATCTCACCAAGAGATCAGAATCAGAACCAGAAATACTTTATTAATCCCAGAGGGGAAATTAAAATTTTCAGCACAATCCCATTCAAGATCAGACAAACCTTACAGGGAGACAGAACAGGATAGCTGACGGGTCTGCCAACTTTCTGCGCCCATCTGACCAGCTCCTTTATTATCGGGCACTTATGGTCCAGTTTTGCACAAGTTTGTGGGAATTAATTTAACTGTTTCTTATTCCAAATTGGTTTTTTTTTTAAGTTGCAAGTGATAAATGCTTATTTAGTGAAACGAAATGTAAAACTGCATCAATATACACAAATTAAAGATGCATAAATCATCGATTTCTAATCGAATTGTAGCTCCTGAATTGTAATCGAATCGTGAGGTGCCTAAAGATTCCCACCTCTAGCCGTTTGCCATAGTTACATCAGCGGAAATCTCCATATACGGTAGAGGTTTACCTGACGAGCTTTCGCAAATTTGTGACTTTTATTCGAAGGTGAGCGGTGGCAAATGGATGGATGGTTGGATGTAGTCCAAATTTGTAGTCAATAAGTTCCTTTTTCTCTGCCCTGTTGTTGTGAGACAGACTGGCTCGTACATGTATGCTAAAATCCTCCGCTGTTGCCTCTTCTAAAAAAAAAAAGCAGCGTATAGTTCTAACTTAAATCTGTTAGTATATTCGATATGAAAGCACTAAAAACTACTACGACCTGACTGATAAGGAGAAGACAACGTTGTAGGAGGTTTGGCCTGGAGGAGGACTTTCGCATGTAAATAAGACCCACAAAACGGCGCATACCGACGAGACGGTCAGGAAGCTGCTTGAAGATGATCAGTAAAACAAAATGTATACAACATTTTGACCAAAGAACCACTTAAATGTTATGTAGACCACAAGGAAGTGTTTTAAATGTAGAAAAAAAATATCACAATATGACCCCATTAAAGGCCTACTGAAATGAAATGTTTTTATTTAAACGGGGATAGCAGATCCATTTTATGTGTCATACTTGATCATTTCGCGATATTGCCATATTTTTGCTGAAAGGATTTAGTAGAGAACATCGATGATAAAGTTCGCAACTTTTGGTCGCTGATAAAAAAAGCCTTGCCTGTACCGGAAGTAGCGTGACGTCGCAGGTTGAAGAGCTCCTCACATTTCCCCATTGTTTACACCAGCGAGAGCGATTTGGACCGAGAAAGCGACGATTACCCCATTAATTTGAGCGAGGATGAAAGATCCGTGGATGAGGAACGTGAGAGTGAAGGAGTAGAGTGCAGTGCAGGACGTATCATTTTTTGCTCTGACCGTAGCTTAGGTAAAAGGGCTCATTGGATTCCACACTTTCTCCTTTTTCTATTGTGGATCACGGATTTGTATTTTAAACCACCTCGGATACTATATCCTCTTGAAAATGAGAGTCGAGAACGCGAAATGGACATTCACAGTGACTTTTATCTCCACGACAATACATCGGTGAAGCACTTTGGCTACGGAGCTAACGTGATAGCATCGTGCTTAAATGCAGATAAAAACAAAAGAAATAAGCCCCTGACTGGAAGGATAGACAGAAGATTAACAATACTACTATCAGGAGACACCGAACCAAACACTGGACCTGTAACTACACGGTTAATGCTGTGCCGCCTGTCGAAGCCTAGCTATGCTGTTGCTAACGAAGCCATTGAAGCTGACTTCGCTACGGGACCTCGTCAGAGCTATGATTAAAAACATTAGCGCTCCACTTGCGCCAGCCCTCATCTGCTCATCAACACCCGTGCTCACCTGCGTTCCAGCGATCAACGGCGTGACGAAGGACTTCACCCGATCATCGATGCGGTCGGCGGCTAGCGTCGGATAGCGCGTTTGCTATCCAAGTCAAAGTCCTCCTGGTTGTGTTGCTGCAGCCATCCGCTAATACACCGATCCCACCTACAGCTTTCTTCTTTGCAGTCTCCATTGTTCATTAAACAAATTGCAAAAGATTCACCAACACAGATACTGTGGAATTTTGCGATGAAAACAGAGCTGTTTGTATTGGGATACAGTGTGTCCAAATACTTCCGTTTCAACCATCGACGTCACGCGCAAACGTCATCGTACCTAGACGTTTTCAACCGGAAGTTTCGCGGGAAATTTAAAATTGCACTTTATAAGTTAACCCGGCCGTATTGGCATGTGTTGCAATGTTAAGATTTCATCATTGATATTTAACCATCAGACTGCGTGGTCGGTAGTAGTGGGTTTCAGTAGCCCTTTACTTAAACAAACTACCACATTGTACTGTCTGTATCGTAATTCTTTGTTTGCTGTAACTGGTTTAACTTTGTTCAAACATGCGTTCTGTAGTTGAAGACGGAACAGCGTTGGTCCAAAATGGCATGAAAAAATAATCTACAAAGGTAACGACTTAGAGTAATCATATTTAAAGAAGCGGGTAGTAACGTGCTACATTTACGGTCACATTTACTTAATAAGTTGTACTTGTCATGGTAGTTTTAATGCAACACAGTTTTTGCGTCAGTATTTTTGTGAGGAAGAAATTCTACTTTTTACTGCGTAACATTGAGTTTCATTCTGATTGATTTATAATATATTGATTACTGCCTTGCAAAGATTGATTTGGCTCAACTTCTTCCAGTTGGCACTGTCAGGTGACTGATGTAAGCACTTATGACATTTTACTCCATTTCACCAATCAATCGGAGCCTGAACACACTAAACAGTGTAAAAAGTGACATGTTGCAGACGCGGCAGCACAACTCTTCAATGTTTTCCTAAAAACTAAGAAAAATATAAATATACAGTCGTGATCAAAAGTTTACATAAACTTGTAAAGAACATAATGTCATGGCTGTCTTAAAGGCCTACTGAAATGAATTTTTTTTATTTAAACGGGGATAGCAGATCTATTCTATGTGTCATACTTGATCATTTCGCGATATTGCCATATTTTTGCTGAAAGGATTTAGTATAGAACAACGACGATAAAGATTGCAACTTTTGGTATCTGATAAAAAAAAAGGCTTGCACCTACCGGAAGTAGCGTGACGTAGTCAGTTGAACATATACGCAAAGTTCCCTATTGTTTACAATGATGGCCGCATGAAGTGAGAGAGAATCGGACCGAGAAAGCGACAATTTCCCCATTAATTTGAGCGAGGATGAAAGATTTGTGGATGAGTAAAGTGCAAGTGAAGGACTAGTGGGGAGTTGAAGCTATTCAGATAGGGAAGATGCTGTGAGAGCCGGGGGTGACCTGATATTCAGCTGGGAATGACTACAACAGTAAATAAACACAAGACATATATATACTCTATTAGCCACAACACAACCAGGCTTATATTTAATATGCCACAAATTAATCCTGCATAAAAACACCTGCGTGTTTGTTATGCTAGCTCCTAGCTCCTCTGCTAGCTCCTAGCTCCATAGAACACGCCAATACAATTCAAACACCTGATCAACACACACACAATCACTCAGCCCAAAAGACCGTTTACCTAACCCAATGTTCATAAAGCTTATATATTTTTAAAAAGTTACGTACGTGACGCGCACATACGGTCAAGTTATCGAATGTTTAGCAGCCAAGGCTGCATACTCACGGTACCTGATATTCAGCTGGGAATGACTACAACAGTAAATAAACACAAGACATATATATACTCTATTAGTCACAACACAACCAGGCTTATATTTAATATGCCACAAATTAATCCTGCATAATAACACCTGCGTGTTTGTTATGCTAGCTCCTAGCTCCTCTGCTAGCTCCTAGCTCCATAGAACACGCCAATACAATTCAAACACCTGATCAACACACACAATCACTCAGCCCAAAAGACCGTTCACCTAACCCAAGGTTCATAAAGCTTATATATTTTTAAAAAGTTACGTACGTGACGCGCACGTACGGTACGGTACGTGTTATGCTAGCTCCTAGCTCCTCTGCTAGCTCCTAGCTCCATAGAACACGCCAATACAATTCAAACACATGATCAACACACACAATCACTCAGCCCGAAAGACCGTTCACCTAACCCAAGGTTCATAAAGCTTATATATTTTAAAAAAGTTACGTACATACGCAAAAAAAAGCCAAAGCTGCATACTCACAGTAGCACGTCTGCGTCTTTGTCATCCAAATCAAAGTAATCCTGGTAAGAGTCTGTGTTGTCCCAGTTCTCTACAGGCGTCTGTGTATCCAAGTCAAAAGTCCTCCTGGTTAGAGTCTCTGTTATCCGAGTTCTTCCATCTTGACTGCATCTTTCGGGAATGTAAACAAAGAAGCGCCGGCTGTGTACTGTTGTGGCTGACTACGTTCGAAAAATACGTCCATTTCGCACCGACAACTTTCTTCTTTGCTTGCTCGGCTTCCTTCTCAATAATGCAATGAACATGATTGAAACAGATTCACGAACACAGATGTCCAGAATACTGTGGAATTATGAAATGAAAACAGAGCTTTTTCGTATTGGCTTCAATGTGGAAGGCATACCCGTGTTCCCCGGTCTACGTCACACGCATACGTCATCCTCAGAGGCGTTTTGAACCGGAAGTTTAGCGGCAAATTTAAAATGTCACTTTATAAGTTAACCCGGCCGTATTGGCATGTGTTATAATGTTAAGATTTCATCATTGATATTTAACCATCAGACTGCGTGGTCGGTAGTAGTGGGTTTCAGTAGGCCTTTAAATCAGTGTTTAGACCTACTGTTCAAGGACAAACATTGAATAAATGTTTTCCTCTGTGTAGTTTGGCATCTTTTAATTAAGTTTTGATTGTTTGGATGGTTTTAAGTTCAATTATGCTATTCTTCTTGTAGATAATCCTTCACCAGAACCAGAAAAGGAAAGTCTCATTAAGAAAATCACAGGTAGGACATTTAAACCAGTGTTTGAACTAGACCACATTTTTGTAAAATCAGTCAATTATTTCTGCTTAATTTTGCACAGTTTAGTAAAATCAGTCCATTCTTTTTTTTTATTCATAGTAGACGTGTGGAGTTCTCTTCCTGGACAGGATAACCATCCTGTACATCATCGTATCACCTCCAGCAGCTCCAACGTCTTTGCAGAGTTTCAGAAAAAGTATATGATGATGTCCCAGCCATCAATGGCTCAGTAGCTACTGGCACATTGGATTTTGGCTGTGAACTCTCTGAGCAAATGACGCTGTGAAGGATTTACATCTTTAAGAAGAGAACAATAAACCAATACAGTTT